>NC_081379.1:1302890-1515390 GCF_030684315.1 Stegostoma tigrinum | reverse complement strand
GGGTGGGGGTGTGTGCGGTGAGGGAGTGTGTGTAGGTTAGGGTGTGTGTTGGGGGCGTGTGTGTGGCGTGGGGTTAGAGTGTGTGTGGGTGGGGTGGGATGGGGTGTGTGTGTGTGTGGGGATGTGTGTGTGTGGGGTGTGAGGGTGTTGTGTGTGGGGGGTGTGTGTGGTGGGTAGGGGTGTGTGTGTCTGGGGAGTTGTGTGTGTGGGCTGTGGAGGTGTGTTTGCGGGCTATGGGGGTGTGTGTGTGTGTGTGGGTGTGTGTGTGTTGGGGGGTGGGGGTGTATGCAGTGGGGGAGTGTGTGTGTGTGTGTGTGTGTGTGTGTGGGGGGGAGTGAGGGTGTGTGCAGTGGGGGAGTGTGTGTGTGCGTGTGTGTGTGTGTGTGTGTGTGGGGGGGTGGGTGTGTGTGTGTGGGGGGTGGGGGTGTGTGCAGTGGGGGAGTGTGTGTGTGTGTGTGTGTGTGTGTGTGGGGGGGGGAGTGAGGGTGTGTGCAGTGGGGGAGTGTGTGTGTGTGTGTGTGTGTGTGTGTGTGTGGGGGGGGGTGGGTGTGTGTGTGTGGGGGGTGGGGGTGTGCGCAGTGGGGGAGTGTGTGTGGATTAGGGTGTGTGCCCGGGGCGTGTGTCTCGGGGGGGTGGGGGGGGTTTGTGTGTGGGAGTTGTGTTTGGGTGTCTCTGTACCATGCCTGTGTCCGTGGGTACATGGTGTCAGTTCGTGCGCCTCTCTGGACCGTGGGTCTCCCCCCACCAGCCCACCCCCCACCACACCCCACCGGTTGTGAATGAGTGAGGCTCAAGGGTGAGGAAGCCCCTGGTTGACCCTAGACCATGTGGAAAAGGTGAGGGGCAGGGGCAGTGCCCTGCGTGAGGGTGTGTGGCACTTACCTGTGAGAGCTGGGTATCCCTCTGCCTCCGTACGCACCTACATGAAGAAAGAGGACAGAGTGAGGGCACAGCGGGGTGATGACATGGCATGCTGTAATGCCCATGCCCCAGGGGCTGCAAGCTGAACCCAGATACCTGGCAAACAAAGAGGGTCAGTACTACGCACAGCAACAAACTGCCCACTGGCACAGTCATCTCTGCCCCTTCTCCCAGGGCTGTCACTGCTGGTCCTGGCCAGGCTGGTACAGAGCTACTGCTCCTCCCTGGTACTGAGTCAGCCCCCTCTGGGCAGCCAGGAAGGGAGGGTATGGGAGGGTGGTGGGACTGAGGGAGAGCGGGACTATGAGGGAGAGAGAGGGTGAGTGAGAGGGAGGGGGGAGTATGAAGGAGAGGGGGAGTGTGGGGGGATAGTGAGGGAGGGAGGGGGAAGTGTGAGGGGTGAGTATGAGGGACTGAGGGAGGGGTGAGTGTGAGTCAGGGAGATAGTGAGGGCGTGAGTGAGGGAGGGACAGATAGTGAGGGAGGGAGTGAGAGGGTGAGTGAGGGCGTGTGAGGGAGGGAGGGAGGGAGATAGAGATAGTGAGGGAAGGAGAGAGAGAGATAGGGAGGAGGGAGATAGGGAGGGAGGGAGGAGGGAGATAGGGAGGGCTGAAGCTGTGATCCTGCCGGTAACGGGGCTGTAACTCTCTGGCACTGCCTCCCTCAGCGCGATCTGTCCCCCCGGCTCCAGTCTCTGTCTCTGTCTCTGTCTGGGCCGGCTCCTGCTCTCTCTCTCTCTCTCTCTCCCCTCCCCACACTCTCAGTCCCTCCCTGCTCGCCCCTAATTATCTGCCCCCCTCCCCCAGCCCCACAGACTCTATTCCTCTGTTTGTCTCTCCCTTCAGAGCCCCCAAGTCTTTCCCTCCCCCAGTCTCTCTCTCTCCTTCATCTCCTGTTTCTCTCCCCCTTTCCCCAGTCTAACTTGCGCTGAAGTTCTCTCTCTCTCTCTCTATCCTGCAGCCTGGCTAATGTTGCAGCGCTGGGAGGCAGACACGAACCGCTCACAGAGACTGTTCCAGTTGCCCCTCTCCCTCCACAGTGACCCTTCCCGGGGGCAAAAGTCTATCCTGACGCGGTGCGGGATCGGGGAAGGTGATGTTTTCACTCGAAGATGTTTTGAAGACCCGCGGGTTCGCTGGCAGGTTTAACCCCGGGAAAAAGGAGAAATGGGGAGCGCGTGTGTATCTGTGTGTGTGTGAGAAAGAGAGGGGGGGGGTCTGTGTGTGTGTGAGAAAGAGAGGGGGGGGTCTGTGTGTGTGTGTGTGTGTGTGAGAAAGAGAGGGGGGGTCTGTGTGTGTGTGTGTGTGAGAAAGAGAGAGGGGGGGTCTGTGTGTGTGTGAGAGAGAAAGAGAGGGGGGGTCTGTGTGTGTGTGTGAGAAAGAGAGGGGGGGTCTGTGTGTGTGTGAGAGAGAAAGAGAGGTGGGGGGTCTGTGTGTGTGTGAGAAAGAGAGGCAGGGGGGTCTGTGCGTGTGTGTGTTTGTGTGTGTGAGAAAGAGAGGCAGGGGGTCTGTGTGTGTGTGTGTGTGAGAAAGCGGGGGGATCTGTGTGTGTGTGAGAAAAAGAGGGGGGCTCTGTTTGTGTGTGTGTGAGAGAGAGAGAGAGAGGGGGACTGTGTGTGTGCGTGTTTTGTGTGTGAGACAGAGAGGCAGGGGGGACTGTGTGTGTGTGTGTGTGTGTGTGTGTGAGAAAGAGAGGGGGGCTCTGTGTGTGTGTGAGAAAGAGAGGCGGGGGTGTCTGTGTGTGTGTGTGAGAAAGAGAGGGGGGCTCTGTGTGTGTGTGTGTGTGTGAGAAAGAGAGGTGGGGGGTGTGTGTGTGTATGAGAAAGAGAGGCGGGGGTCTGTGTGTGTGTGTGTGTGAGAGAAAGAGGGGGGTCTGTGTGTGTGAGAGAAAGAGAGGAAGGGGGGGGTCTGTGTGTGTGTGTGTGTGTGTGTGTGTGTGTGTGTGTGTGTGTGTGTGGGAGAGAGAGAGAAGGGGGATCTGTGTGTGTGTATGTGTGTGTGTGCGCGCGCGAGAGAGGGGCCCCCTGTCAATGTGTGTGTGAGCGATAGAGGGAATCTCTGTGTGAGCGAGAGAGAGGATCTCTGTGTGTGTGAGCGAGAGAGGGGGGATCTGTGTGTGTGTGTGTGTCTGTGTGTGAGAGAGAGAGGTTTCTCTGTGTGTTTGAGGGAGAGGGGGTTTAATTGTGTGTGAAAATAGAGGGTGTCTGTGTGTGAGAGAGAGGGGTATGTGTATGTGTGTGTGTGTGTGTGCGTGTGCGTGAGGGGGTGGTTTCTGTGTGTGTTTCAGACAGAGGTGGTTTCTGTGTGTGTGTATGAGAGAGAGAGAGGGGGACTGTGTGTGTGCGTGTGTGTGTGTGTGTGTGTGTGAGAAAGAGAGGGGGGCTCTGTGTGTGTGTGTGTGTGTGTGTGTGTGTGTGTCTGTGAGAAAGAGAGGTGGGGGTGTCTGTCTGTGTGTGTGTGTGTGTGTGAGAGAAAGAGAGGCGGGGGGGTCTGTGTGTGTGTATGAGAAAGAGAGGCTGGGGTCTGTGTGTGTGTGAGAGAGAAAGAGGGGGGTCTGTGTGTGTGAGAGAAAGAGAGGAAGGGGGGGTCTGTGTGTGTGTGTGTGTGTGTGTGTCTGTGTGTGTGTGTGTGTGTGTGTGTGTGAGAGAGAGAGAGAGAAGGGGGATCTGTGTGTGTGTATGTGTGTGTGTGCGCGCGCGAGAGGGCCCCTCTGTCAATGTGTGTGTGAGCGTTAGAGGGAATCTCTGTGTGAGCGAGAGAGAGGATCTCTGTGTGTGTGAGCGAGAGAGGGGGGATCTGTGTGTGTGTGTGTGTCTGTGTGTGAGAGAGAGAGGCTTCTCTGTGTGTTTGAGGGAGAGGGGGTTTAAGTGTGTGTGTGAAAATAGAGGGTGTCTGTGTGTGAGAGAAAGGGGTATGTGTATGTGTGTGCGTGTGCGTGAGGGGGTGGTTTCTGTGTGTGTTTCAGACAGAGGTGGTTTCTGTGTGTGTGTGTGAGAGAGAGGGGGGATCTGTGTGCATGTTTGTGTGTGTGTGTGTTTTCTCCCCTCCGACAGTGCCCACTTCCTCAGCTCTGACCCTCCAACAGTGCCCATTCCCTCAGCTCTGACCATCCGATAGCGCGGCGCTCCCTCAGCACTGACCCTCCGACAGTGCGGCGCTCCCTCAGCACTGACCCTCCGACAATGCAGCCCTCCCTCAGCACTGACCCTCCGACAGTGCCCACTCCCTCAGCACTGACCCTCCGACAGTGCCCACTCCCTCAGCACTGACCCTCCGACAGTGCGTCCCTACCTCAGCACTGACCCTCCAACAGTGCGGCGCTCCCTCAGCACTGACCCTCCGACAGTGCCCACTCCCTCAGCACTGACCCTCCGACAGTGCCCACTCCCTCAGCACCGACCCTCCGACAGTGCAGCGCTCCCTCAGCACTGACCCTCCGACAGTGCCCACTCCCTCAGCACTGACCCTCCCACAGTGCAGCGCTCCCTCAGCACTGATTCTCCAACAAGGCGGCCCTCCCTCAGCACCGACCCTCCGACAGTGCCCACTCCCTCAGCACTGATTCTCCGACAATGCGGCCCTCCCTCAGCACTGACCCTCCGACAGTGCGGCGCTCCCTCAGCACTGACCCTCCGACAGTGCCTGCTCCCTCAGCACTGACTCTCCGACAATGCAGCCCTCCCTCAGCACTGACCCTCCAACAGTCCGGCGCTCCCTCAGCACTGACCCTCCGACAGTGCGGTGCTCCCTCAGCACTGGCCCTCAGACAGTGCGGCGCTCCCTCAGCACTGACTCTCCGACAGTGCCCACTCCCTCAGCACTGACCCTCCGACAGTGCGTCCCTACCTCAGCGCTGACCCTCCGACAGTGCGGCACTCCCTCAGCACTGACCTTCTGGCAGTGCCCACTCCCTCAGCAGTGACCCTCTGGCAGTGCGGCAATATGGGGGTGAGAGAGGCATGACCCCCTGCAGCGATTTCGAAGTATGGTGTCTACATGTGCCCTGGAAATGCAAATATCATACAAACAGCACCAGGCGACATGCTGTGATGTGGTTTGAATCGATAGGTGCTTGTTGACTGACGCAGGCACCATGGACAGAAGGGCTTCTCTCTCTGCTGTAATACTCCATGACTCAATGATGCTGCCATCAAAAACTGAGCCATCATTCTGATCTGTATTTTGCTTCCATGAAACTGACCACAGTCTGAAGTGAATGCCAATGAATTCAACAATTGTTAAATTCTCATCTTAGTTTTCCAATCACTCCACGGCCCTACCCTTTCCCAATCTCCTGAACCTTATCCTGCCTCAGAAACGACCTCTGTATCTTCTAAATTCCCTGATTTTAATCACATCATCATGGTAACCATGGCTTCAGTTTTTACAGCCCCCAGCTCTGTAACTCCCTCCGTAACTCTCTCTGACTCACCACCTCACTCTCCCTCCTTAACTCACTTCTTAAAAGCTACTGATTTAGCTCCGCTTAATTAAAATCGAAACAACTACAGAAGCTGTAAATCAGGAACAAAAACGCAAATTGCTGGTAACGCTCGGCAGGTCTGACAGCATCTGTGGAGAGAAATCACAGTGATGGCAAAGGGTCACCAGACCCAAAACATTAGCTCTGTTTTCTCTCCACAGATGCTGCCAGACCTACTGAGCTTTTCCAGCCATTTCTGTTTTCATTTCAATATCCTAATTTCTCCTTATACAGCTCAATGTCCATCTTTGTCCGATAATGTGCCTCTGAACTGCCTTGGAACATTTTCTTGTGTTAAAGTTGCTGCATAAATGCAAGTTGTTGTTGGTTGGAGGTGAAGCCTATATGTTAACGCTAATCAGTGACATTGAGCAGATACAGACTCTGGTCCAATCTCGGAAATCAGATGGAGAGTATTAGATTGTCTCCAGTTAATCAAAGGTGCAACATTGGAAGAGGCAGTCACTATCCAGGAACAGATATCCCATTAAACCTGGTTATATCTCAATGCAAAGTCAACAACATAACTCTGTAACAAACACTGAGAGGATTCAACACATCTGGCAACTTCTATAAAATGGTGGTTCTTTTAATTTTGATAGAGGGAGAGGAGGAGCGAGGGGAAGAGATGGTGTAAAGTCCTAGTGTAAAAGACCAACAGATTGTCAATGGCAGTGAAAGAGAATTCGAGATGTAAATAAAAATAGAAATGTAAAATAAGTGTTAATGAAGGTGTGGAAAGGGAAGAGTTGCATTGGGTTAAGGTTAGGGTTAGATCCCTAGAAGAAGCAAAGTAAACTGTAGTGATTGGAACAAGGTCAGCCAGGTAGACCTCATGGAATATGAGTTCCCTGATTGGACCAGATTAACCACCCCAATCACTGGGGCTGTTAATCTGGTCCAATCAGGGAGCCCTGGCTGACTGATATAAACAGGAGTGACAGGAGGTCTCAAGATAATAAAATGTGAGGCTGGATGAACACAGCAGGCCAAGCAGCATCTCAGGAGCACAAAAGCTGACGTTTCGGGCCTAGACCCTTCATCAGAGAGGGGGATGGGGGGAGGGAACTGGAATAAATAGGGAGAGAGGGGGAGGCGGACCGAAGATGGAGAGTAAAGAAGATAGGTGGAGAGGGTGTAGGTGGGGAGGTAGGGAGGGGATAGGTCAGTCCAGGGAAGATGGACAGGTCAAGGAGGTGGGATGAGGTTAGTAGGTAGCTGGGGGTGCGGCTTGGGGTGGGAGGAAGGGATGGGTGAGAGGAAGAGCCGGTTAGGGAGGCAGAGACAGGTTGGACTGGTTTTGGGATGCAGTGGGTGGGGGGGAAGAGCTGGGCTGGTTGTGTGGTGCAGTGGGGGGAGGGGATGAACTGGGCTGGTTTAGGGATGCAGTAGGGGAAGGGGAGATTTTGAAACTGGTGAAGTCCACATTGATACCATATGGCTGCAGGGTTCCCAGGCGGAATATGAGTTGCTGTTCCTGCAACCTTCGGGTGGCATCATTGTGGCAGTGCAGGAGGCCCATGATGGACATGTCATCAAGAGAATGGGAGGGGGAGTGGAAATGGTTTGCGTCGCAAACCATTTCCACTCCCCCTCCCATTCTCTTGATGACATGTCCATCATGGGCCTCCTGCACTGCCACAATGATGCCACCCGAAGGTTGCAGGAACAGCAACTCATATTCCGCCTGGGAACCCTGCAGCCATATGGTATCAATGTGGACTTCACCAGTTTCAAAATCTCCCCTTCCCCTACTGCATCCCTAAACCAGCCCAGTTCATCCCCTCCCCCCACTGCACCACACAACCAGCCCAGCTCTTCCCCCCCACCCACTGCATCCCAAAACCAGTCCAACTTGTCTCTGCCTCCCTAACCGGCTCTTCCTCTCACCCATCCCTTCCTCCCACCCCAAGCCGCACCCCCAGCTACCTACTAACCTCATCCCACCTCCTTGACCTGTCCATCTTCCCTGGACTGACCTATCCCCTCCCTACCTCCCCACCTACACCCTCTCCACCTATCTTCTTTACTCTCCATCTTCGGTCCGCCTCCCCCTCTCTCCCTATTTATTCCAGTTCCCTCCCCCCATCCCCCTCTCTGATGAAGGGTCTAGGCCCGAAACGTCAGCTTTTGTGCTCCTGAGATGCTGCTTGGCCTGCTGTGTTCATCCAGCCTCACATTTTATTATCTTGGAATCTCCAGCATCTGCAGTTCCCATTATCTAAGATTGTAGCCTGGCCTGGTCTTCCTGTAATAACCAGCAGCCACACCTCATGAGAACACTCCTGAAACACTTGGGTTTAGTGCTGGGCAGTGGTTAACACCAGGACCATGTTAAATACACATCGGTCAGAGTTATTTTGTAATTGGTTTGGTTTTAAATGAAGGAATCACTTGATTTAAGCAAATGCATTTGTGGATTTCTATTTGGATAAACTCCAAGCTCGGTGGCTGCCATTAACACCCCCCAACGTTTGTCAGGCCATAGGTTCTGCTGGTTATTCACAATGAAGTACAGCTAAAATCTTATTAAACTGTCCTCCGTCAATGCTACACACAAAGGGTGGGCAAGGTTTGTAACTTCCTCCCACAAACGGCAGTGGATGTTAGATCCATGGGTGGCAATGCATTATCCCTAGACTATTAACACAATGTTTCAAGCAATGTTCTGGGGGTCAAGGTTCAAATCCTGCCATGACAGGCATTGTAATTTAAATTTAGTTTTAAAAATCTGGAATTATGATTCTAATGATCACAAAACCATTGTCAATTGTTGGGAAACGCATCTAATTCACTAACGTCCTTTAGGGAAGGAAACTACCATCCTTACCTGGTCTGGCCTACATGTGACTCCAGACCCACAGCAATGTGAACTGTCATCTGGGCAATTAGGGATGGGGTAATAAATGCTGGCCCAGCTGGAGACCACCACATTCCATCAATGAATTTAAAAAATTAAACCTGAGATAGATACATTTTCGTTAAGCAAAGATATTAATGGCTATGAGCCAAAGACAGAGGGAGTTATGTCACAGATCAGCTATGATCTGACTGAAGGGCAGAACAGGTTCAAGGGGCTGAATGGCCTACTCCTGTTCCAAAGTTCTTATGTTTTATTGCTTTGGCAATATGGTGCATCCATTTGTTTAAAAGAAGTACAGTACGATGGGCCTGCTAGTGTTATCGTCATGTTCCTGAACTGGTAATCCGGAGATCGAGTGTGTAAACACCCCAGATCAGGGTCAGAATTTAAATTAAAAAGTTGCTGAGTGTGACAGTGAGGGCAAAGCTACCACATTGTTGTTAAAACTCACCTCCATCACTAATGCCCTCAGGGAGGGAATCTGCCATTCCTACCTGGCTTTGCCTCACATGTGACTCCAGACTCAATGCAATGTGACTCTTACCACCCTCTGAAATGGGCCAGAGAGTCACTCCTCTGTCACAACAAGGCTGCTCACCACCAGCCCCTTCACGGGGCAATTAGGGATGGGCAGTAGGTGCTGGCCCGGCCAGTGATTTCCACATTTTATGAATGATTTTTAAGAAAATTCGGTCTGATTTGATTTGATTTATTATTGTCACATGTACCTGGGTACAGTGAAAAGCTTTGTTCTGTGTGCAGTGCAGGCCGATCATACCATGAAACAATCATAGGGTGATAGAACAGACCGAGGAAAATACAGTGACAGCTGCACACAAAGCAAGGTCAACATTAGATTTGAAATTTGTGGGGTCCATCCAGAAGGTTACTGACAACAGGAACGAAGCTGTTCTTGAATCTGTTGGTATGGTGTTTAAGCTTTTGTATCTTCTGCCTGATGGAAGAGATTGGAAGGGATTATAACTGGGGTGGGAGGGAGCGAGAGGTGTATATGGAGTCAATGGATGGAAGGTTGGCTTGTGTGATGGACTGGGTTGTGATCACAACTGTCTGTAATAATAAAGAGAAGACAAAGATCCTGTATTTTGGGACCTCCCAAAGTGCGATACTGAGAGATATTAGCATTGGAGTCGAATGAAACAAACAGCAGTACCAATTGACTTTTAGGTTGGCATCAACCCCACAGTCTACAAACATACAATAAATTCCTCAGCAGCACTTGCCAAACTCAGCAATTTATCAGGCACTCAACTCTACAGGTTGATAAACAGACCTGAGCTCTCTCTGCAGCATTTCCAGCATCAGCCCCACAGTTTCTCGCTATGTGTGTGGTGCTATCAGTAAGGATATTATGCAAATATTGTTGGCATTGTATCAAACAACTTGCATTTACATAGTGACTGTCATAACCCAACTCCCGCAAAACATTTTGTAGCCAATGAAGTTCTTTTGTAATGACGTCACTGTTGTAATGTAGGAACGCTTCAGGCCACTTGATACATCCACAAATGCGACCAAGGTTAACTGGTTTTTGTGAGTTGCATGAAGAATAAATATTCACTGATGTAACAGGGAGTGTAGAGCAAAGGGTTAATACTCAAATATGCATCAGCAATGACATTAAACCTTGGAGAGAGATAATTCAGTGCGCACCTCTTGCTAAATGTAATGGTGTAGGTAGTTAACAAGTGTGTTCACTGAAAAGGTAATGTTACCAACAAATTATTGTCAGCACTTTCCCCACAGTTAGCCAAGGATGTAGCTTCTTCCAAGACCCAGTAGCGGCGGGAGTACTGATGCAGAGTGAATTGAGAGATTTTATGCAGTCAGAGTTTGATTAAATACCTTCAACAGTGTGGTGCTCCCTCAGTACATGGCCTAGATCCTGTGCTAAGGACCTCAAGCACAAAAACAACATTGCACCTACTCTAAAATTCTCTGTATAAAGACCCACATTAGGGTATACAACGTTACACAAAATCCTCCCAAGGTATTTTCACACTAATTGCCAATCAAAGTGCACACTTTCTGAATGCCTGTCCAGATAATTGTTAGTCACGTCAAATGCATTACAAATGACTCTAAATGAAAATATGAAATTTGGTTTGCTCTCCTTTCCCGTGCTGAAGGTGCATACAGGACTGTTTTTCAGGGGAACCAAACGCTATCTGCTGTGGAGAAGTGCCCAGCATTGCCTCTCTATGTCATTATGTTGCATTCTATTATCCATTGGAAGATCAACACACCCACAGTCTATCACCACTAAGCTCACTCACAGTTAATCAGAATTTATTGTTTAAGAAAACCAATTTGAAAGGGATCACATACTTTTTTACACATAATCAGAGTCTGCTATATCACTGGAATACCAGAAGACCTTGGGAAAAATCGAGCAGCACACTTTTTTTTAGCTGTGTAGGACAATGTTGCTTTTTGATGCACTGAAGGGAGTCCTTTGAGATGGAGTGACATTGACAGTGGATGAGTTCAGGAAATTCTGCCCTAAGGCAGCCCTCTGATGGGTTGAGCAACAGTTTGTTACAGAATTGTATTTATAAGAGCAGCCAGAAACATCCAGAGTCTTTGAACCAAACACAACACCCTCCCCCAGGACCAACAGATCGACTCACAAAGCAAAAAACAACGATTGCTTTACAGAAAGCGACATGACACATCGCTGACTAATACCCTAAACACACTCGCAATCTGGACTTCTGGTCTTCAGAAATTTTTTGACCCTGCTTACTTTTTAAGACCAGTGATGTCTGTGTCAAACTGTTTGTCTGGATGATGAATGAGTGTGTGTATGTGCGTGCGTGTGTGTGTGTGTGATTGTGTGTGCACACATGAGTATGTGTGTCTAAGAGTGTGTCTGTGTGTCTGTGTGTGAGTGTGTGTGAGTATGTGTGTGTGTGTCTGTGTGTTTATTTGGCATTTATAAAGGGGCACATTCAAGTTGCACAGCAGTAGAGTAGAAATTCTTTCTTTTCACTGCCATTTGTTAAAGTTAAGGTGTTCCAATAAAGAATTATCTTCCTGTTAATGACAAAACCTGTAATCAACAGTCAGTCAGGTCAATTGGTTCTGAGATAACACGGTGTAGAGCTGGATGACCACAGCAGGCCAAGCGGCATCAGAGGAGCAGGAAAGCTGACGTTTCGGGCCTAGACCCTTCATCAGAAATGGGGGAGGGGAAGGGGGTTCTGAAATAAATAGGGAGAGAGGGGGATAGGTATATGGAAGATAGATAGAGGAGAAGATAGGTGAAGAGCTATCTTGTCACCTACCTCTCCACCTATCTTCTCCTCTATCCATCTTCTATCTGCCTCCCCCTCTCTCCCTATTTATTCCAGTTCCCTCTTCCCATCCCCCCTCTCTGATGAAGGGTCTAGGCCCGAAACGTCAGCTTTCCTGCTCCTCTGATGCTGTTGGGCCTGCTGTGTTCATCCAGCTCCACGCCATGTTATCTCGGATTCTCCAGCATCTACAGTTCCCACTATCCCAGGTAAATTGGTCATCCTAGTGGTGGCCTGATTGGGGTTAGTACAGTTTGTGGTGGCTTCTGAAAAAAACCAGGGCAATAACCAATACACTGTTTCCATTTAGAGTGTGTCACACTTTAGGAGGGTAGCAACAACAAAATAATTGCATTTCTATAGCAACTTTAACATTGTAAAACATTCCAGGGGTTTCTATAAGAGCGCTAACAAATAATAGTAACATAATTCCACATAATGATGACGATTAACACTCAGTTTAAGTTTGACCTGATTTAGCCTCCATCCAAATATTAATGAAAGAGCTGAATTCCGGAGGTGATGGGAGACTGATGGCCCTTGACATCAAGGCTACGTTCAATCAAATATGACAACAATGGGCCCTGGCAAAACTGGAATCCATGGGTATCAGGGACAAACTCCACTGGTTGGAGTCCTACCTGACACATAGGAAGATGGTCGTGTTTGTTGGAGGTCAGGCATCTCAGCTCCAGGACGTCTCTGCACGAGTTCCTCAGGGTGGTACCCTCAGCCCAACCATCTACAGCTGCTTCATCAATGACCTTCCCTCTATCATAAGGTCAAACATGGGGATGTTCACGGATGACTGCACAGTGTTCAGCACCATTTGTGACTCCTCAGATACTAAAGCAGTCCGTGTTCACATGCAGGAAGATCTGGACAACGCCCAGGCTTGAGCTGATAAGTGGCTAGTGACACTCATGCCACACAGATGCCCAGGCTGTGATCATCTTCCTTTGCCATTCAATGGCATTTCTATCACTGAATCGCCCATGAGGTGTCAAGGTGAGTGAGTAGTAAGTACGCAGTGGATGCAGTATAGTGTGGCTAAATATGATGTTGTACACTTCAATGTGAGAAACAGTAAGGCAGGGTGTGATTTGAAAAGTGAATGACTGGGAGGTGTGGGTGTACAGAGGATCTGGGTGTCCTTGTACACCAGTCAATGGGAGTAATCAGGCAGGTGCAGTTAGGAAAAGAAATGAGGTATTGGCCTTTGTTGCAAGAGGATTTAGATTTAGATTTTATTGTCACATGTACGACTGCGATTTACAGCACCTTGGTGATACCACACATGGAGTACTGTGTGCAGTTTTAGAGTTATAGAGTCATAGAGATATGCAGCACGGAAATAGACCCTTCGGCCCAACTCTTCCGTGCTGACCAGACATCCTAAATAAATCTAGCCTCAATACACACAGATGAGAAAAACCACACTTTCAATTGGGACAACATGACTATCATATTGTTATAATCATTATTGTACAAAATGCAGAGGAATGGGATTGTGGGAGATATAGCAGTTTGGATCGGAAATTGGCTTGCTGAAAGAAGACAGAGGGTGGTAGTTGATGGGAAATGTTCATCCTGTATTGTGTACAGTTCTGGTCACTGCATTATAAGAAGGATGTGGAAGCTTTGGAAAGGGGGCAGAGGAGATTTACCAGGATGTTGCCTGGTATGGAGGGAAGGTCTTACGAGGAAAGGCTGAGGGACTTGAGGCTGTTTTCATTAGAGAGAAGAAGGTTGAGAGGTGACTTAATTGAAACATATAAAATAATCAGAGGGATAGACAGGGTGGATAGGGAGAGCCTTTTTCCTAGGATGGTGACGGTGAGCACGAGGGGGCATAGCTTTAAATTGAGGGGTGAAAGATATAGGACAGATGTCAGAGGTAGTTTCTTTACTGAGAGAGTAGTAAGGGTATGGAACGCTTTGCCTGCAACGGTAGTAGATTCCCCAACTTAAGGTACATTTAAGGCGTCATTGGATAAGCATATGGACGTACATGGAATGGTATAGGTCAGATGGGCTTCAGATCGGTATGGCAGGTCGGCACAACATCGAGGGCCGAAGGGCCTGTACTGTGCTGTAATGTTCTATGCTCTATAGAACAAGGCAAACAGAGGGCAGCAAGGGACTTCTTGGAGGCTCGGCATTCACCCACAGACTCCATCAACAAACACATTAAATTAGATCCGATATACTGACCATTACAATGCACAGCCAGAACTGGCACCTGCCGGAAGCAGCGAAAGCTGGACCATGTAAATTCAAACCAGCACAAGTCAACATCACTTCACAGGAGGCTCCACAGCACTGAGCATGTCACTGAGTAAGGGGATGAAACACTTTCTATCGCACCTCACTGCTCAGAAACACACCAACATCTATAACCAGCACCTGAGCTACAAATTGTATCACAGATAATGGGAACTGCAGATGCTGGAGAATCCAAGATAACAAAGTGTGGAGCTGGATGAACACAGCAGGCCAAGCAGCATCTCAGGAGCACAAAAGCTGATGTTTCGGGCCTAGACCCTTCATCCGGAAAGGAGGTGAGAAGAGTTCTTTCTGCAGGAATTTGTGATCAGGAATAAATGGCTGACATTCAATAGTAACATTCAAAACAAAGTCAACAAATAGGTGCATGAAAAGGGAAAGATTTGCTAGACCAAAGGCAAAGAGCTAGGAGGTTAACTAGGTAGGTCGCTCAGAAATCCAGCAGTAGAGTGGGCAGAATGGCCTCCCTCTTGTGCAGTTACTTTCTGATTCTCTGGAAATGAGTGATACTGGTCATCCTGGAATGCTGACTTCAATCAGTCCCATTGTGTGTTCGAACCAGTCAATGCTACAAGCTTCTCAATCATGTGAGACCTCTGCACTTTCCCAGTCCCAGCCCCTTGTGTGGTTTGGAGGTTTCAGTCATTCCAATGCTGTGCTTTCAAGCTTTTGGGGCCTGATCTCTGCAATTCACTTGCTAAACCCCTCCAGCTCCTCCTCCTCCAAGATATTCCTAAAAACTAACTTCTTTGATCAAGCTTTAGGTCACCCCCCCTAGAATCTCCCCTTTTTATTCATCCATGGGATGTGGGTGTCTCTGGCTGGGCCCAGCATTTATTGCCCGTCCCTAGTTGCCCCTTGAGAAAGTGGGGTTGAGCTGCCTTCTTGAACCACTGCAGTCCATGTGCTGTGGGTTGACCCACAATGTCCTTAGGGAAGGAATTCCAGGATTTTGACCCAGTGACAGTGAAGGAACGGTGATTTATGGAGAGGTGTTGATGTAGTGTAGTGTTCCTGCATTAGTAAGGCACTGTTCTAGGTACATGAGTTTGACTTCTAGCACAGCAGATAGTGAATTTAATAAAAATCTGAAATGAGGACCCGGTGGAATGATCATATAACAGATTATCAATTATCACAAAATCATCTGGATTACTTTGCCAGTGACATTACACTGCCTCCTACAGGTTTCACTTTGCCAAGCAGCCGAATGGAGTTGGGTGGGTAACATTCTGCCCTGTGCACCACTATGAGGTCCCCTCCCCTCCACCGGCTCAACCCCCAGAGTCTGTGTTGAGGCTTGGCTGAGTCTGGTTAGTCTGAGGTCAGGACAAGAGGAACTCCCAAAGCTGGTTCAACCACCGTCCCAGCGCAGGAGGAGCAGGCTAACAGGTTCCCATTCCTGTGTAATCCAGCCGCACCCACCCACCCACTCCCAGGGCAATGAGATACACCCAGTTAGAGTCTTGGTGAGAGCCATCCTTTGCCATCTCACCCTCCATCTCCCCTCGTCCCTCCATCCATTCTCCATTTCTGAGCTTCCTTTTTCTCTCCCTCTGCCCCTCTCTCACTCCCTCACACTCTCACTGACTCCATCTCCTGACACCCTACTGCTCCATCTGTCTCCCCTGCATTCCCTCTGTCTATCCTGGTCCCTTGGTCTCCTTCTCTCCCTCTCCCATCCACTCTCTCCCTCCTCCTTTTCCTCTCATTTCTCAAGCCTCCTCATCTTCTTTCTTTCTAATTCATCTCTGTCAGCTCTGATCTCTGTCACTCCCCTCCACTCTCTCTCTCATTCCTCTCTGCTCCCTCCTTCCCTCACTCTCACTCTCTTTCCCTCACTCTGTCTCTCTTCCCTCCCAGTGAATATGACTGCTCATTGGGCCTGTCCTATGAAGAGCGATTGGGCAAACTGGGTCTGTATTCAATGGAGTTCCAGCAAATGAGAGGTGATCTCCAGAAAACTATAAAAATGTAACAGCAGAAGTAGGCCGTTCAGCCCATTGAGTGTGATCCATCACTAACACACATCTTTCCTCTGGGAGGGGCACTGCGATTGGGCCAATCTTCTTTGAAGGCTAGAAGAAAGACAGGTGACCTCATTATGAAGGTTTGGTGAGGGTGGGCACTGAGAGACGTTCACCCCCACTCTCCCCTCTCCCACACAACACCAACCCAGGCTCAAGAGTCTAGAACACAGGTCACAGTCTCCGGATACAGGGGGAGATGGGGTGGGGAGGATGTTTGGCTGAGGATGGGATAGAGGCTTCTCAGTGATGCCCCTTGTGATTGAATTGCCAGCTGCCACCATTGACTGCCTGAAAATTCCTTCCAGCTGCTTCTGAGGAATGGATGAGGCATTGTGCAAATGGAAAGCTCCCCCTGCCACCACACGAACCCCCATAGATGGTGTAACGGCGATTCATACAAATGATGACTTCTGACAATTCTGTGAAAAGGAAAATATTCATTTGGAAAATCTACGACAATTCACCAGTGGCAGGTAATGGAAAGTATGAGCTGGTGTCATTGAAAACTGACCACATTGTGTAAGGCTTAATCACCATATAAAACAGCCAGCTGGTAAATATTAACGTAATATTCTTGTAAGTGACATTATACAGTGAGATATTGTTCTGTGATATTATATGTTATATCTCCTGATCTCCTGATGGGACAGAATAATTGTAGTTTGTTCCAGCAGTGACACAGATTTTTTTGCAGAATTTGCAGAGCATTTTGTAAACAATTCGTTTGAAAGATTTGATTTCTTTGCTGCCATTAATTCAGTTTCACTCTGTCCTCAACCTCAAGGAATCTGATGAAGGGTCTAGGCCTGAAATGTCAGCTTTCCTGCTCCTCTGATGCTGGTTGGCCTGCTGTGCTCATTCAGCTCTGCGACTTGTTATGTCAGATTCTCCAGCGTCTGCAGCTCCAACTATCTCTGCTCCAATTGATTGACTTGGGCAATCTTGTTCCTTTTTGGATATCTGGTGCCACCTAGGGGTCAAAGAGCAAAGTGACAAACCTCAGCCAAACTTCACCAATGGGAACACAGAGAGGAATGTGGCCCCCAGTCTGTGCACTTGTGTCTGCATGGTGTCCCCCACTGCTGATGCCATTATTGCATGAAAGTGCCCCGCGTCCGGAAACTAGCAGATCACAGCCTCATCCTCACTCACCCCGACCGTTTAAACACCTCCCCCTGTCCTCCAACCCCTGTCACAGTGACCTTCCCTTTCCTTACCCCGCCCCCATCCTCCATCCTCACTCACTCCACACTCCACTGCCCTCACCTCCCCCCATACTCCACCCAATCCTGGTCTTCCTTCCATACACCAACATGCCCTTCTGTAATTGGCCTGCCTCATTTGGTGAGCAGGGGTTTTGGTCACTTGGGAGGAACACAGTTGCGATTGGGTTGGTGTTTGCAAGTGGGGCTGGGAGCCGCGCTGGGAGCAGGGTTAGGAGTGGATGTGCTGGTGGCAGTGGGGTTGGGAGTTGGGGTGGGAGTGCATTATGGGTGGGGTTGGGTTTGGATTTG
The DNA here is from genome assembly GCF_030684315.1 of Stegostoma tigrinum. Classification (NCBI taxonomy): domain Eukaryota; kingdom Metazoa; phylum Chordata; class Chondrichthyes; order Orectolobiformes; family Stegostomatidae; genus Stegostoma; species Stegostoma tigrinum. The sequence goes on along the minus strand of NC_081379.1, from coordinate 1,497,977 downwards.
GGGTGGGATTTGGGGCTGGGTTTGGTGTTGGGGGTTGGTTTTGTGTTTGGAGGTGATTTTAGGTTTAGAGTTGGGAGTGGGATTGAGGTCGTTGCCTGTGTGGGGTGGCAGTTGGGTGTGAGGGTATGTGGGTGGGTTTGGATTTGGGAATGGGGTTGGGTGGGGTTTGGTGTTCGACTTGGTATTGGCCTGAGACTGAGTAACTTCATCCTCTGGAATCAGACAGTAAATTGCTCAAAGTGTTTCCATGTCGTGTCAGGAAATTTAATGCTTTCAGGGGAACATCATTAGGTGGGGAGTGGGGGGAGTTGGGGGAGTGGGGGAAGTCGAGGGAATGGGGGGAGTCGGGGGGAGTTGGGGAGTGGGGGGAGTCGGGGCGTGGGGGGAGTTGGGGGAATCGGGGGAGTGGGGGGAGTTAGTGGGGGAGTCGGGGAGTGGGGAGACAGCATCAGGTGGCTGCTTGAATATTTGCACAGTGTCAGCTTCCTGCACCTCTTCCAACCAAATCACATCACCATCATTGCTTTCAGGCTTACTGCCTGCACATCAAACCCAGCCACAGGGTTCAATGCAATGATATTGCTTTTCAATGAGTTTTCACTCAGACTGCAGCATTCCTAAATGCTCCTGAATTCCGTTTGGTTTGATCTCATCTGGACTGTGCCAATTTTGAAGGATGAATCGATGCTAATTTCCTCATGCAAGCACCATCCTGAAGTGAGTAATTATGTTTTCAATAAATGAATTGACTCAGTTATGATTGTGTGAAATATTAAAGACTAACAGAGATTTGTATAACAAAACAGCTTGGGGTGATTTTAACACAACTTATGTCAAAAGAGATAACATTTGTATTGTTAGTGTACATTTCCAATGCTTAATGCATTCATTGATTAGATTCCCTACAGTGTGGAAACAGGCCCTTCGGCCCAACAAGTCCACACCGCCCTTTGGAGCATCCCACCCAGACCCATCCCCCTATAACCCTCACACCCCCTGAACACTACGGGTAATTTGGCATGGCTGATCCACCTAGCCTGCACATCTTTGACTGTGGGAGGAAACAGAGCACCCAAGGGAAACCCACACAGACACGGGGAGAATGTGCAAACTCCACACAGACAGTCGCCCAAGACTGGAATCGAACCCAAGTCCCTGGTGCTGTGAGGCTGCAGTGCGAACCACTGAGCCACTGTGCTACTTGTGTCAGTGATCAGGAACTGTAACTGTACACACAGGTGAACTTTGAAAATACTTGCCCAGTTCTGCTATCCACTGGTAAAATTTGTTTTCGTCATAGAATTCCATTCATTTCTATTTTACACAATTTGAATTCCCTTCAGTGCTCTGCGACGCTATGGTCCTTCATCCAAATTCTGTGATAGCCTTTCTTTACAATTATGAAAAGCTTTGAAAGAGTTAGCACAGAAAGAGAGGGAGAAGGTGAGAGATGGAATCTCTATTGGTGAAAGAGAGTGAAATTAGAGGACATTACAACAAGATAACCCCAAAAAATCAAATGCAGAGTTCAGAATCAAAACCCAGAGAGGGATGAGAATGCACAAACCATCAGCATGGGGATTAGGCAAGCTGAATGGCATGGAGATCTTGTAAGGGAAGCCGCTTGACAGTTAGACTATTCGAGTTCAATAAGCAAAGATGGGAAGAAATGCATCAAAACCAGTATTGGCCTCTTTCTGAGCTGTATATCCAATGGAACATTTAGTTGCTGACAGACATGCTGTGCATTTTCAGTGTGTCTCATTTACAGACTCCATTTCCAAACCTTCTCAAAATATAGTTCTCAAGATAGTCTACCTGTCGCAGTTTGAGGGTGTCAGGGTGACATTAGCAGAGAGAGGATTTGGATAAATGTGACCTGGAGGACGCACAAACAATGACATATGCTTAAAGTTAGGAAGGAACTGTCCTGCGAGGCACAGTGTCTGCTGACCAGAGCTTACCCTGTAAACAGATACAGTCAAACAGCTGATAGAAATAATAATGCCTAGCAGACCAACTCCTGGTTTACTGCAGTTACCAGTCACAGCCTGGTCTCTGAAGCTGCTTCTGCATTTCCACCCACATTTTCTTTATAAATTAGCCACTCTATGCACATGCAGCATAGCTTCAAGCTTCAATGCAAGCTGAGACAGGGCGTAAATCAGCATTTCACTCGATCAGCTTTCAGTGAGACATCTGAGATGTAGTAGGAGTCACACACAGCCTGTTTACAATGCAGGGTTACTCTTGCAGAATTCAAGTAGCACAATTTAATGTGGTGACATTGTCAAGCCTTCATTGCTGTGCTCACTGAACTGTCCTCGCTACCACACAACAACACTTCAAATTTAAACTCTTCAAGCACGCGTTCAAATCCCTGCAGTAGCTTGTTGTCGATCCCTATCTCTCAAATCTTCTCCATCTCTCTTTCCCTCTGAGATATTGGGATTGCTCCCATTGTGCTGTCAATTCGCATCTCTCTGATTTTACCATTGATGATAACCCTAACCCTAACCCGAACCCGAACCCGAACACTAACCCTAACCCTAACCCGAACCCTAACCCTAACCCGGCCCCGAACCCTAACCCTGACCCGAACCCTAACCCTAACCCGAACCCTAACCCTAACCCGGACCCTAACCCGAACACTAACCCTAACCTTAAACCTAACCCTAACCCTAACCCGGCCGAGAAACCTAACCCTAACCCTAACCCAAACACTAACCCAAACACTAACCCTAATCCTAACCCTAACCCGGCCGAGAAACCTAACCCTAACCCTAACCCGAACACTAACCCTAACCCTAACCCGAACACTAACCCTAACCCTAACCCTAACCCTAACCCTGACTCTAACCCTAACCCTAAACCTAACCCTAAACCTAAACCTAACCCTAACCATATCCCTCACCCTAACCCTAACCCTAACCCTATCCCTAACCCTAATCCTAACCCTAACCCTAACACCTAACCCCTCACCCTAACCCTAACCCCTAACCGTAACACACAATAATTCTCACCCTAAACCCTAACCCTAACCCTGACTCTAACCCGAACACACAATAATTCTAACCCTAACCCCTAACCCTAACCCTAACCCCTAACCCTAACTGTAATCCTAACTCTAGTCCTAACCCTAACCCTAACCCCTAACCCCTCACCCTAACCCCTAACCCTAACACACAATAATTCTCACCCTAACCCCTAACCCTAACCCTAACCCCTAACCCTAACCCTAACTGTAATCCTAACTCTAGTCCTAACCCTAACCCCAACCCCTCACCCTAACCCCTAACCCTAACACACAATAATTCTCACCCTAAACCCTAACCCTAACCCTAACCCCTAACCCTAACCCTAACCCCTAACCCTAATTCTAACCCTATCCCTAACCCTATCCCTAACCCCTAACCCTAACCCTAACCCCTAACCCTAACCCTAACCCCTAACCCTAACCCTAACCCCTAACACTAATTCTAACCCTAACCCTAACCCCTAACCCTGACTCTAACCCTAGCACACAATCATTCTAACCCTAACCCTAGCGCTAACTCTAACGTTTACTCTAACCCTCTTGCAGCCACAACTTCACTGGGCCTGGGTCCTAAACCTCCCTAAACCTCTCCATCCTTCTGCGTTAAGAAGCTCCTGAGGTTGGGCCTCAATAACCCGACGTCTGGGTCAGCAGGTCTCACATCTCTGTATGTGGCTCAAGTTTTGTTTGGTCTTCCCTCGTCTGAAACACTTGAAGAGTTCTCACTGCGCGACGGGTATAAAAATGCAAGTTGTTGATGTGATATCTTCATGTGAAGAGAACACTGCCCCGGACAATACGTTACTCATCAAAATATAAAACCAGGAAATCGGCAGGAGCCGTGGGATCCCTGCAGCCCGGGAGAGGGGGAAGTGGGAAGTGTAGGTTAATTAGAAAGAGAGGAAACCAGAGAGAAATAAAGACACGAAGGAGCGAGTGGTGATTTGTCTGGTTCTCTGGGGAAGGTCAGCCCCAGTGTGACAAACTGCAAGTACCCGGTGCCTGGAGTCCTCTGAGGAAGGCCCCAGCTCTGTCTGTTCCAGTCAAAACAGAGAGGGATTAAACCTGAGATGACAAAGTGTGGAGCCGGACGAACACAGCAGGCCAAGCAGCACCCCAGGAGCACAAAAGCCGACGCCCCGGGCCCAGACCCTTCATCAGAAATATAAAACTAATTCAGAGTATACGAAAAACAGTTTTTGACAAAGCCGTGGCTTTTGTCTTGTGTCAGTTGAATTGGTCAATATGTTGACATTACCATGTAATAGTTGACAGATCATAGCAGTTAAAATTCCAGTCATTTTAAAAAAGTCTCTCTGATGAAGGGTCCAGGCCCGAAACGTCAGCCCCTGCGCCCCCGAGATGCTGCTCGGCCTGCTGTGCCCATCCAGCTCCACACCCCGCCATCTTGGATTCTCCAGCATTTGCAGTTCCCATTATCTCCGGTTCACTGATGTCCTTTCGGGAAGGAAACAGCCATCCTTACCTGGTCTGGCCTACATGTGACTCCAGACCCACGGCAATGTGTTGTCTCTTAACTGCCCTCTGGGTAATTAGGGACGGGCAATAAATGCTGCCTGGCCAGTGACACCCTCATCCTGTGAACATATTAAAAGGGGAACTTGCCGTGGTTGGGGGCTGGTAACCATTAAATTCACCAGTGACACACCCCTCCCTCACAACACAATTGCACCCACCCCACACCTCACCACCAATTGTCCCCTGACCCCCTCCCCGACACCCAACAATTCCTCCAACCCAAGAGCCTACCCCTACTTCCCCACCCCACCCCACCTCCTCCAACCCAGATTCCCCACGAACCCAACACACATCCCCCACTCCCTGACTCACACCACCACCCGCCCACCCTGATCCTGCCTGCCCCAACCCCTCTCACTTAAACCACACACCCCCTCTCCGGCCTGACCTTTCTTGATAGCCCCTACTATAATCTTCACCCAATTCCCTGGTATCCTGCTGCCCCCCTCCCGCATGATGCCCCACAGAACTGTTACAGTGCAGAAAGAGGCCGTTCAACCCATTGAGCCTATACTGGCTCTACTCCCCAGTGCCAATCTCTTGCCCTTTGCTGCATCTCCCTGCACACCATTTCTATCCAAATAACCAGCTGATGCCCCTCCTAAAAGCCTCAATGAAACCAGCCCCCAGCACATGACCAGGAGCTTCATTGCACAACCTGACCACTCACGTCATCCTCACATCATTTACAGACCACTTTAAACCTCCTTCTGTCTCGTTCTGGTTCCTTTTCCGAGCGAGGACAGCTTGTCCCTCTCGATTCTCCCCAGCACACTCACAACTTCCAAAACCTCGATCAAATCTCCTCTCAGCCTCCTCTCCAAGGACAACAGCCCCCCCATGCCTAGTACCTATCCCTCCCACCTGGTACCCTGCCCCCTCCCACCTGGTACACTGCCCCCTCCCACCTGATACCCTACCCCCTCCCACCTGGTACCGTACCCCCTCCCACCAGGTACCCTACCCCCTCCCACCTGATACCCAACCCCCTCCCACCTGGTACCCTACCCCCCTCCCACCTGGTACCGTACCCCCTCCCACCTGGTACCCTACCCCCTCCCACCTGATACCCAACCCCCTCCCACCTGGTACCCAACTCCCTCCCACCTGGTACCCAAACCCCTCCCACCTGGTACACTGCCCCCTCCCACCTGGTACCCTACCCCCTCCCACCTGGTACCCTACCCACTCCCACCTGGTACCCTAACCCCTCCCACCTGGTACACTGCCCCCTCCCACCTGGTACCAAACCCCTCCCACCTGGTACCCAAACCCCTCCCACCTGGTACCCTAACCCCTCCCACCTGGTACCCAAACCCCTCCCACCTGGTACCCTACCCCTCCCACCTGGTACCCTACCCCCTCCCACCTGGTACCCTACCCACTCCCACCTGGTACCCTAACCCTCCCACCTGGTACCCTACCCCCTCCCACCTGGTACCCAAACCCCTCCCACCTGGTACCCTACCCCCCCCCACCTGGTACCCTACCCCCTCCACCTGGTAACCTACCCCCTCCACCTGGTACTCCAGCCTCTCACTGATCTTTTACACATCCCTCTCTCAGTGACTCTCCCGGTGACTGTTGGATGGAGCTGCTCTCCCTGTGGTACAGTTAGGGATGAGCCGACCTCCCGCTTCCTGTGTCCAGAGGTCATTGCCCTCAGCTGCCCTGTCACCTGGGATCACTCCTGCCTCGTCAACTCCATCGGGAATGGGGAAGTGTCAGTTTGGGATTCCCACACAAATCGGATCGTCCAACCCAAAATGATTTCCAATGACTGAAGTACTTTTGAAGAGCAGTCACTGTCGCAATACACAGCAGCTCATTTGTGCACAGCAAGATCCCACAAACAATGGTGAGATAGTAACCAGATAAACAACTTGACTGGTGTTGGCTGATGGGAAGATACTGATCAGGACAGTGTTCTCTGAGCAGCGCCATGGAGTCTCTCACAGCTGACCCAAAGGGTAGCCTGGGACACTGGCTCATGGACCTGTCTGACTGAAGAGTTCTCCAGCTGCATTAGTGTGACGTTGAGGTCGCTGTCTTGATTATGAGCTAAAACCTCGCAAATAACCAGCAGGAGACAGTGACACACCTTGCGATCATCATTTCGAAGCTGTGAAGCTAATTTCTGATGACAGCAGAGACGGTTATTGCATTGTATTGAGCTAATATCGCACTCAGCCAGAAAACTACTGGCCTCATTCAGCAAAAATCCTACTTTAGATTTCGAACCATCAACTGAATGATCTCCAAGTGTAAACAAGTAGAGAAAGAACTGACAATCTCAATAGCTCACAAATCCAAGATAACAAAGTGTGGAGCTGGATGAACACAACAGGCCAAGCAGCATCTCAGGAGCTCAAAAGCTGACGTTTCGGGCCTAGACCCTTCGTCAGAAAAGCTGATGCTGCTTGGCCTGCTGCGGCCATCCAGCCCCTCACCCTGCCATCCTGGATTCTCCAGCATCTGCAGTTCCCATTATCCCAGCTCACAAATTCACCCTGTTCATGTAATCAGTGGGAACCTGGAAGTGGTCGCCAAGACCATGTGCAGAGGAAGCTGGAACATGAAACACAAGGATCACATCTCTGCTTCCCCTGTGAATAGTGCCATTTCATCAAAACAGGATTCGGACAAATATTGACAATAAAGCATCGACAATGTGGACACTCGCGGACAAAAGAGGAACAAGGAGGTTCTACCATTCAATATGATCGTGGCTGACCTGATCCTGACCTCCACACCACCCAGACCCTCTCGTTCGTCACCTCCATCTTCAATTTTCGCAATGACTCAGTCTCTATCGCTCTCTGGGGAAAGGAGCTCCACAGACATATCACAATTTCAAAGAAAAAAACCTTCTCATCTCCACCTTCAATGGGAGATCTCGTCTTTTTAAGAGATAGTAAGAACTGTTGATGCTGGAGTCAGAGATAACACAATGTGGAGCCGGACGAACACAGCAGGCCAGGCAGCACCGGAGGAGCAGGAAATCTGACGCTTCGGGTCAGGACCCTTCTTCAGAAATGGGGAGGGGGAAGGGAGCTGGGAAATTAATAGAGAGAGGAGGGGTGGGGTAGTTGGGATGGTGATAGGTGAGTGCAGGTAGGGAGTGGTGGGAATTGGTCAGTGAGCTGGGAGAGAAGTTGGCGCAGTGGGAGATAGATCCACTGAGGTCTTTCCAGAGGGAGGAGGACAACTTCTTCAAAGTAGCCATCCCTAGAAGGGTCCCGGTCTGAATTGTCAGCTTTCCTGCTCCTCTGATGCTGCCTGACCCAGTGAGTTCCTCCAGCTCCACACTGCGTTATCTCTGCTTTTTAAACTGCTTTCCCTTGTTTTAGCCTCTCCCATGAAGGGAAAGATCCTTTCAACATCCACTCTCTCAACAGCCCTCGGGATCTGATCAGTTTCAGCAATTACACCTCTCATTTTTCTAAACTCCAGTGGCTACAGACTCAACTTGTTCAACTTTTCCTCATGAAATCACTTCTTTATTCCAGGGATCTGCTGAGTGAATGTCCTCCGAACTTTTTCCAATGTAGTTGTGTCCTGCCTGAAGTCAAGAGACCAAATAAATCTGTACACAGGCACTTTTGTTAATTTGCTCTTGGATTCATCGAGTCATAGAGGTCTATAGCATCGAAACAGGCCCTTCAGCCCATCCATGCTGCCCAATTTTTACAATTTAAACTGGTCCCATTTGCCTGAATTTTGTCCCATTTCCCTCCATACGTATCCTATCCACATACCTTCCTAAATGCTGGCCAGCCTTTGGTGCCCATCAACGCTCTGATAACTGTCGAAAATTATCCATCAGTTTATATTCCATTCCCATTATTGAATGTGTACCTTGCCTTTACGAGAGTTCATGTCTGCTCTGCAGTTACAACATTGTGGGTGCCACTGTTAACATGTTTGCTTTGTGTTTGCATAGAAATCGATAATGTCTACTTCTAACTTCGAATGTGTCTCACTGTTTTAAATAAACTAACCCACAGAGTTAATCAATTCCAGATGAGTGATTGATTATTAAACCATCTGTTTTTAAAGTTCATTCACAGGATGAGGACCCTGCTGGTTTAGCACTAACTACCCATCCCAGAGGGAAGTTAAGAGTCAGCCTCATTGCTGTGATTCTGGAGTCATGCTGACCAGCAATGGGCATTGTTGAAACTGGAACAGAATGAAGAATCCATGAAAAATCCAAAAGGAAACAGCAAAAGAAAATTAAGCAAAAACAGGCAGCAACATTTTAGTTGCATTCAGTACCAGCTGGGGAGACATTCATGGTTCTGGGCTGGGCTTTGAAACAGCTGTAACCAGAGAAAATGCCCTTGAAAATACCAGTTGAGCTAAAAGCCGGTCATAATTAGCACATTCAGGACAGACCCAAGTTGGAATTCAGCAAGACACAAATCAAGATGGAAACTTTTGTTCCCAAACATTTGGTAAATCCCAAAGGTTTGCTTTTCTGCATCAGAAACATCGGGACCTAGAAACTGTGGCTCTGAATGTTGTTAGAGCATGTTAACTTCTGTTAGGAGATTAGCTGTGTCCCAGTCTAAATAGATTAGCCATAGATTACTCAACCATTATCATTAACATGACCTTTTAAAAAATTTATTCATGGCATGTGGGCGTCTCTGGCGAGACCAGCATTTGTTACCCGTCCCTAACAATCCAGAGGGTAGTTAGGAGTCAACATACTCATGTGGGTCTAGAATCACATGACCAGCTAAGGAAGGCATTTTCCTTCCCTAAAGGAACCAGTTGGGTTTTTCCAACAATTGACAATGATTTCATCTTCATTATTAGACACTTAATTGTGTATGTTTATTAATGTTTATAAAGGCTGTTCAAATTCCACCCTCTGCCATTGGCAGGATTTGAACCGTGAACTTACCCATGTCTCTGGATGAAGAGTTTACTGATTTTATCACAAGGCCATCACCTGCCCCTGTTAAACAACGTAAACATTCAACTTGCTTTCCCAGTCACTTACTATGCTGACATACTCACTCAGAGGGCACTCGTATCCTGCCAGGATTATCAATATCCCTCGGCATATTCCTGTGCCCACTTCGCCAACTTACTCTGTGACCTGTTTCTGCGTGGGCACCGAACTTAGCACACCCCACGCCGAGAGAGTCGGGTTCCTCCCTTCTCCCAACCTCTCCATCACCTTTGACGTGAATTAATCAGTTGGAAAATGTGAAGGAATTACTGGTTATGATTAACAGATGAAAACAAAATGACTTGGTGATGAGAAAAATACTGTGCAGTTGTCTAAAGACCGAAAGAACTGTGGATGCTGTAAAGCAGCATCAATGACAGAAATTGCCGGAAAAGCTCAGCATTGGTGAAGGGGAAAACAGAGTTAACGTTTCGGGTCTGGGTTCTGAGGAAGGGTCACCGGACCCGAAACATTAAGTCTGCTTTTTCCCTCACAGATGCTGCCAGACCTGCTGAGCTTTTCCAGCAACTTTTTGTTCCTGTGCAGTTGTATGTTAGAGCATTTATGGACATGACAAAGAAGGTAAGAGGTAGGTTCATCCCCAGGATAAAGCTCCTGGTAGGAAAGGTGGAAACTGAATGTTTGTGCTATGCTAGAAATTGGCAATAATTTACAAATGTAGTTTGTGCAGCCTGTGTCAGAATTGGACATTGAGTTTGAAACAGAGAACTAATGTTAATCTCTTCAGATGGAAAGGTAATGAAAGCAGAAGATAATTCCTGCTTCTGGCAGAAGCCAAGCCCCTGGAGTTGCTGTTAAACTGAAATAGCTGAGCCTTGCTGCAGGATTGTAAATAAAGATTATCCATCGGTGTTTTCAGAACGGTATGAGATGGAAATGTGGACTGAGGTCACTCATTCAGTCAAGAAGCAATGCACTTATCCTGAGCAGGAAGGTGGAACATTAGAACTAAAGTATTTTCAGAACTGAGTGTAAGAGAGCTGCTAAGGAGGAGGGATTGGAGATTCCAATACAATATAAGGACAGAATTTACAAAAAGGAAAACATGTTGGAGGTACATATGAGAAAGGGATAATATTTGATAAATTTAAGAATACTCAATTGAGAAATGCTGAAGTCTGTGCTGTCACTGAAACTATTAGATCGCACTCAAACTGATTATTGGATGGGTGGGTGATTGATGATGGTGAATAAATCCCAGAAATCCATTCAGTGTAATTCATAGATGTTTCCAGTGGATACTGGAATGAACTCTGGAACAGTCCCTGCAGATTGGAGGGTGGCTAGTTTCACTCCAATATTCAAAAAGGGAGGTAGAGAGAAAACAGGGAAGTATAGACCAGTAAGCCTGACATTGGAAGTGGGGAAAATTCTCAAAACCATTATCAAGGACTTTATAGTGGAGCATTTACAAAGCAGTGGCAGGGTCAGACAGATCCAGCATAGATTTATAAAGGGGAAATCATGCTTGACAAATCTGTTAGAATTCTATGAAGTAGAATTGACAAGGGGGAGCCAGTTGATGTGGTAAATTTGGACTTTCAGAAAACATTTGACAAAGTCCCGCAAAAGAGATTAATGTCCAAGATTAAAGAGCATGGGATCAGGGAAGTGTATTGAGATGGATAGGAAACTGGTTGGCAGAGAGTAAACAAAGGATAGGAATTAATGGGTTCTTTTCAAATTGGCAGTAACTAGTGGGATGCCACAGGGATCAGAGCTGGGAGCCCAGCTATTCACTATATATATATAACGCTTCAGACAAGGGAACAAATTCTAACATCTCAGTCTGCAGATGATACCAAGTTGGGTGGGTGGGTGAACTGTAACAAGGATGCAGCGATCCTTCAGTATGACCTCGACAGGTTGGGTGATTTGGCAAATCAATGGCAGATGCAGTATTATCTGGATAAATGCGAGGTCGTTCACTTTGGAAGCAAAAACAAGGCGGCAGATTACTACCTGGATGGCTGTAAATTGGGAGAGGGGAGTGTGCAGCGGGACCTGAGTGTCCTTGTGCATCAGTTGCTGAAGGTGAGCATGCAGGTACAGCAGACAGTAAAGAAGGTAAATGGTATGTTGGCCCTCACTGCGAGGGGTTTCGAGTACAGGAGCAGGGATGTGCTTTTACAGTTATACAGGGCCTTGGTGAGACCACACCTGGAATACTGTGTGCAGTTTTGGTCTCCTTTTCTGAGAAAGGATACTCCTGCTCTCGAGGGAGTGCAGCGAAGGTTTACCAGGCTGATTCCGGGGATGGCGGGTCTGACATAAGAGGAGAGATTGACTGGGTTAGGGTTGTTTTTGCAAGAGTTTGAGGATGTTCCCGATGTCGGGTGGGTCCAGAACTGGGGTCACAGTCTGAGGACTCGGGGTAGACCATTTAGGATGGAGCTGAGGAGATATTTCTTCACCCAAAGAGTGTGAGCCTGTGGGAATTCATTATCACAGGAAGCAGTTGAAGCCAAAACATTGAATTATTCAAAAGGTGGCTATTTATAGTGCTTAGGACAAATGGGAACAAAGGCTATGGCGAGAAAGCAGGATTAGGCTGTTGAGTTGGATCAGCCATGATTGTGAAGAATGGTGTAGCAGGTTTGAAGGGCCGAATGGCATCCCCCTCTCTGATCTTCTTCTTCAATGTTTTCAATCAGGAGACAGATTCTCAAAGCAACTCATAAAGGAGATGCTTCTGAGAGTGAATATGATAAAGATGAACATCAAGAAAATAGAGGCGTGCAACACTAAGTTTATACAGTGCATGCTGAGTTTGGATTAGAGTTTAAACCAACTCCTGACTCAGACATGTGAAAAAAATCCTACAGCCCTGTTTGAAAGTTTGGGGGAGTTTGTCCTGGAAACATGACTAATTCTTACTTTCAAACCAACTTCACTAAAGCAGATGTAATGGGAACTACAGATGCTGGAGAATCCGAGATAACAAAGCATGAGGCTGGATGAACACAGCAGGCCAAGCAGCATCTCAGGAGCACAAAAGCTGATTCAGAAAAATGATGAAGGATCTAGGCCCGAAACGTCAGCTTTCCTGCTCCTGAGATGCTGCTCGGCCTGCTGTGTTCATCCAGCTCCACACTTTGTTATCACTAAAGCAGATGACCTGGGTGTTAGCACGTTGCTGTTAGTGGGAGCTGGCTGTATATAATTCACTGCTGTGTTTCCCTACATGACTTTAATTAACAAAATAATTGGCTCAAACACCAGATCCTGAGTTTTTAAGCAGAATGCAAGAAGTTGATGTTTCATAAATAAAACTGGCAGAAATGTAAGGCTACTGTATTAATGACAAAAAGAAAGGTAAAGGCAAGAAAAGTTGAATGGGAGAATGTAAAGGACAACAAATAGAAATCTGAAGGACAGAGAATGAGAGAACATTTGAGTCCTGAGACAACACACTTTACCCCAGTGTTGGGCATTGTGTACGTTTCCTATACAATACTGCCATCTATTGTCACAACAACGTACAGGTCAATACTGGGAGCAACAGTTAGTGTTCCGAACGTAACAAACAGTTCTTAGTTTACAGAGCAATTTCTTGACAACTTGATTTGTTTCTGGTAGACATGAGACCAATGACGAAGTCAAACTGGTTTAACTTCTGTACATCGGCAGATTTTCAATGAGAATTACTCGATAATACAGACATACTCAAAACAAATAATTTAATAGTTGTCATTTATCTGAGATAACAAGGTGTAGGGCTGGCTGAACCCAGCAGGTCAGGCAGCATCAGAGGGGCCGGACAGCTGAATCAACGTGCAGTTCTTGATAGCTCCGAGTCATTGATCAGATTTTCTTTGTTCAAAAGACTCCTGTTTCTTGTTTTATTTTGCATCATAGTTGTATTATTGAATGCTAGGAGTTAGAAATCAGTAATTTTTACTTGAATAAATTATTATGACAGAATGACAAAGGAATTGAGATGAATACCATGTAACATCACTGCTTCTTTTGGGATCATACTGTGCAGAAATGAATTCCTGTTTCTTTTAAAGAGATTCCCAGAATGTGTTTTGTAAAGAGTTGTGCGTGGATGCCAGTCTTTTTGTAAACCCACCTGTTATACATGACCCAAACATACTCAAAATCTTCTGTTTCTCCCACATACGCCAACTTCGGAGTGTTTCTGATTTTGTTTGTGCTGGAAGCTGAGCATGAGCAAAGGTCGAAAACATCAGCATTGATGGAAAGGATGAGTGTGGTGACCCAGGGACTGTTCCATTCCGTTTCTGTCCAGAGAAAGAAGACGCAGCGAGGTTAAAGCAGAGTGTAGTGAGAGAGGACTGGTTCATTCTAAACACAGCACACAGGGAGACAGAGCAGGGAGGTGAAAACAGATCGTGCTAAGTGGGGAGTGCTTCATTCTAAGCATATCACGGCCAGAGAAGGAGCAGTAAGGTTGGAGCAGATTGTGATGGCATCACTGTGCTCTGACCACCAATTTTGCTATAGTGCCCTAGTGTGGCTGCCGCTGGCATGAGTTCATTCCCAACAGTGCAGCTGGATGATCTAAACTCAATACATGATAGAACCTGTACCAGCAATGGTGACCAGAGATTGATTTAAAAAATACTTCTGCTTAACTGATGCCCCTTCCTGCCCTTGCCTTAAGGTAATTCCAAACTTTCAGCAGTGAGACAGACTGGATTGAAATGGCCTAGCAAGCCAATCAGTTCAATTTTAGAGGATGGCTCATCGCAGAATGTTCGTATTTATTGCAAGAGGAAGAGAGCACAAAAATGGGTGAGTGCTGCTACAGCTGTACAGGGCCTTAGGTAGACCACACCTAGAGAATTCTGCACAGTTTTAATCTTGTTTTGTTTCAGGAAAGACAATACAATTGCATTTGGAAACTGTTCCAAGGGTTCACTGAACTAAAACCTCAAATGAGTGGGTGCTGGCATATGAGAAAGGGTTGACCCTTCTTCAGAACTGGGCACTAAACATTAATTCAGTTTTCTCAGGACAGATGCTGCTAGACCTGCTGAGTTTCTCCAGCAATTTCTGACATTCTGGTTTCCAGCATCAGCAGCTCTTTGGGTTCTTTCCCTGCTTTTGAACTATTGTAACCAGCATACTAGCCCAGCCAGACTCCCTCCACCCTACCCTGTCTGGTAAGTTTCCAACTGGGATTTTGGATCTTGCAATGATTGGCCTACACCAAAGAGCCACCTGACGGATTGAATGTATTGCCCTGCACGGCTGTGTCCATACCTTAGACAATGATAGATAGCGACCAAGTCACAATGTACAGTAGCTCCAATATTACATGGGATAGCGAGTTTTGAGAAGATTTGTAGCTCAGGTTGAGGTTCTGGGTGTGAGTTTGCTCGCTGAGCTGGAAGGTTCGTTTTCAGACGTTTCGTCGCTTTTTTTTATTTGAAAAAATATACTTTATTCATAAGATGTACAAAATAAAACATTTATACACCTACCCAGTCATGCAAGCCGCTCCGGGTTACCCAGGGGGTACGTACACCAACTAAAGGAAAAAAACAAAACAGAGAAAAAAAACAAAGCAAAGAAAAAACCCCGGCAGTCGTCAACCCGCACAGTCCCAGTTGGCCCCCTGACCAGTTGGGGAAGGCGCCAGCTGGGCCCAGTTACCAGATAGGTCCCTTTTTCCTATTCTGGACGAGGGGTTTCATACCGTGGTATTTCCCCACCGCGCCTTGGCGGCGGCTGCCCCAAGCTTTAGCGCGTCCCTCAGCACGTAGTCCTGTACCTTGGAGTGCGCCAGTCTGCAACACTCGGTCGGGGTCAGTTCTTTCAGCTGGCAGACCAGCAAGTTGCGGGCAGACCAAAGAGCGTCTTTCACCGCATTGATGGTCCTCCAGGCGCAGTTGATGTTGGTCTCGGTGTGCGTCCTGGGAAACAGCCCGTAGAGCACGGAGTCCCGCGTCACGGAGCTACTCGGGACGAACCTCGACAAATACCACTGCATCCCCCTCCAGACCTCCTGCACATAGGCACACTCCAGAAGGAGGTGATCGACAGTCTCGTCCCCCCCACAGCCACCTCGAGGGCAGCGTGCGGTGGTGCAGAGATTCCGGGCATGCATAAAGGATCTCACTGGCAGAGCCCCTCTCACCGCCAGCCAAGCAATGTCCTTGTGCTTGTTTGAAAGTTCTGGTGATGAGGCATTCTGCCAAACGACTTTGGCAGTCTGCGTGGGGAACCACACGACGGGATCCACCCTCTCCTTTTCCCGAAGGGTCCTGAGGATACTACGTGCTGACCACTGCCTGACGGCCTTGTGGTCAAAGGTGTTTCCTTTCAAAAATTTCTCCACGAAGGACAGGTGGTACGGGACGGTCCAACTACTCGGAGCGTTCCGCGGAAACGAGGCCAGGCCCATCCTTCGCAACACCGGGGACAGGTAGAACCTCAGTAAGTAGTGACACTTGGTGTTTGCGTACTGAGGATCTACGCACAGCTTGATGCAGCCACACACAAAGGTAGCCGTCAGGGCGAGGGTGGCGTTCGGTACGCCCTTTCTCCCATTTCCCAGGTCTTTGTACATGGTGTCCCCTGCAGACCCGGTCCATCCTCGACCCCCAAATGAAGTGGAAGATGGCCCGGGTGACCGCAGCGGCGCAGGTCCAGGTAATAGGCCAGGCCTGCACCACATACAACAGTACCGAAAGCCCCTCACACCTGACAACAGGTTCTTACCCGCGATGGAGGGGGACCGGAGCATCCACCTGCCCAGCATCTGCTTCAATTTGGTGATACGCTCCTCCCAAGTCTTAGTGCACGCCCCAGCTCCACCAAACCAAACACCCAGCACCTTCAGGTAGTCTGTCCTGATGGTGAAGGGGATGAAGGAGCGGTCGTCCCAGTTCCCGAAGAACATGGCCTCGCTCTTACCCCTATTGACTTTGGAACCCGAGGCCAGTTCAAACTGGCCGCAGATGTCCAACAGCCTACTCACCGACCAACGATCGGTGCAGAAGACGGCGACATCGTCCATGTACAGGGAGGTCTTGACCTGAAGGCCTCCCTTGCCTGGGATAGTCACACCCTTCAGGCTCACGTCCTTCCTGATGGAGGCGGCGAAGGGCTCCACACAGCACACGAACAAGGCAGGAGAGAGCGGGCAGCCCTGCCTGACTCCAGATCTAACGGGAAAACTGTCCGATTCCCACCCGTTGATCGAGACTGCGCTAACCATGTTGGTTTAGAGCAGCCGGATCCAATTTCGGATGCCCTCCCCGAACGCCAATTTGGAGAGGACGTCCCTCATGTAAGCATGAGAGACCCTGTCGAAGGCCTTCTCCTGGTCCAGGCTGACGAGGCAGGTGTCCACCCACCTGTCCTGTACGTAGGCGATCGTATCCCTGATGAGCGCGAGGCTCTCAGCGATCTTCCTGCCCGGCACAGCACAGGTTTGGTCAGGGTGAATCACCGACTCCAGGACAGACCTGACCCGGTTGGCTATGACCTTGGCCAGGATTTTGTAGTCCACGTTCAATAGTGAAATGGGACGCCAATTCTTAATTTCTTCCCTCTCCCCCTTCCTCTTGTAAATGAGGGCGATGATGCCCTTCCTCATGGACTTGCACATTTCCCCTGCCCGAAGCGCACTATCGTACACCTCTAGCAGGTCCTGACCGACCAGTCCCCACAGAGCGGAATACAGCTCGACCGGTAAGCCGTCGCTCCCGGGAGTCCTATTCCTCTCCAAGGACTTGAGGGCTGTGGTCAGCTCGTCCAGGGATATCAGCCGGTCCAGCCACTCCCTCGTGCCGTCGTCTAAGACCTCCGGGATAGACGACAGGAACGACTCGGAGGCCGTGCTGTCCCTGGGCTTCGTGTCGTACAGTCCGGCATAGAAGGATCTGCTGATCCTCAAAATGTCGGGCCGAGACGACGTCACCGAGCCATCGTCCTCCTTCAGCCGGCTAAGCACAGAGCTCTCTTTGTGCACCTTCTGAAAGAAGAAACGCGAGCACATCTCGTCCTGCTCCACAGAGCGGACCCTGGACCGGAAGATTATCCTGGAGGCCTCCGTGGTGAAGAGCGAGGCTTGCTGGCCCCTCACCTCGTGGAGGTCCTCCGTGACGTCGACCCCCATCAACTGCAGAAGGAGCAGGTTCTGCACTCTTTTCTGGAGTCGCGACAGCTTTCCCCGCCTCTCTCTCGCCTTCCGAACACCCTTGAGGATAAAGAACCTCTTGATGTTCTCCTTCACCGTCTCCCACCAGTTGCCCGGAGACTCAAAGAGGGGTTTCACGGTTCTCCAACCGGCGAACTCCATATTAAGCTCCTCGACGTTCTCTGGGGTCAACAGAGTCATGTTGAGCTTCCATGTCCCCTTGCTGGCCGGCTGGTCGTCCTGTAAGTGACAGTCGGCCAGCAGGAGGCAGTGGTCAGAGAAGAACACCGGCTCGACGCCGGTGGACCTGACTGAGAACCCCCGTGACACAAACAGGAAGTCTATCCTTGAGCGGATAGACCCGTCTGGCCGTGACCAGGTGTACCTCCACTGCGCTCCGTCTGCAGGGGCGCCGAAGACGTTTGCAAGGTGTCCCTCCTCCCTGCAGTTCCTGCAGATGGTGGCTTTGCAGTCGGCCGCCACGTGGCCTGACCTACCACAGGCATGGCAGACTTTAGGTTGCCCTGCATAGGTCAGGTAGCCCCTGCTCCCGCCGATCGTGAAGCTGGACGGTGGGTGTGCGACATTCCCGTCTGCGCCCATCCTCAGCGTCACCTTGACCTGCCTCTTACTGGTCCAGATGCCAAAGGCGTCCATGATGTCAGTTAGGTCCCCTTCCACCTTCAAATACCTTCCGAGGAAGGTCAGGACATCAACTGCTGGCACATGCGGGTTGTACATATGTACAGTCACCATACGGCTCCTCTGCGCTGGCATCACAAACAGCGGGACAGCGGTCAATACGGAGAGGGGGCCCTCACCTCCGTTCTCCTTGAAAACTTCCAGGAAGCGCTCGCAAAGCTTGGCACTCCTGAAGGTCACATCGTAAAAACCCCCTCCGGGGAAATCCTGCAGGCAGTAAATGTCCGCAGCAGCGAACCCGCAACAGCCCAACAGGACCCTCTTCACGAAGAAGGTGCGGTCCACAGGTGCACCTTCATCCACCTTCTTTACGGAAACACGGATGGTGTTCCGGACCCCCTGACCTGGGGCACGAGCACTTGCCGCAGCCATCGTTGCAGGTTGGCTGCTCCCCTGAACCAGCGTTAGGCCGAAGCCAGCATTAATATCCACTGGTCGCAAGGGGGCACAGCCAACCCGACGTCCTCCTTTCACCTCCAAGACAGCACTCTCCTCCTTTCAGTCCACAAGAGAGTGGGTCTTTATTGTGTTCCAGATGTAAGCTGCTTCACTGAGCTTGAAGGTTTGTTCCCAGATGTTTCGTCACTTTTTTTTATTTGAAAAAATATACTTTATTCATAAGATGTAGAAAAAAAAACATTTATACACCTACCCAGTCATGCAAGCCGCTCTGGGTTACCCGGGGGTACGTACACCAACTAAAGGAAAAAAACAAAACAGAGAAAAAAAACAAAGCAAAGAAAAAACCCCGGCAGTCGTCACCCCGCACAGTCCCAGTTGGCCCCCTGACCAGTTGGGGAAGACGCCAGCTGGACCCAGTTACCAGATAGGGCCCTTTTTTCTATTCTGGACGAGGGGTTTCATACCGTGGTCTTTCCCCACCGTGCCTTGGCGGCGGCTGCCCCAAGCTTTAGCGCGTCCCTCAGCACGTAGTCCTGGACCTTGGAGTGCGCCAGTCTGCAACACTCGGTCGGGGTCAGTTCTTTCAGCCAGCAGACCAGCAAGTTGCGGGCAGACCAAAGAGCGTCTTTCACCGCATTGATGATCCTCCAGGCGCAGTTGATGTTGGTCTCGGTGTGCGTCCTGGGAAACAGCCCATAGAGCACGGAGTCCCGCGTCACGGAGCTGCTCGGGACGAACATCGACAAATACCACTGCATCCCCCTCCAGACCTCCTGCGCATAGGCACACTCCAGAAGGAGGTGATCGACAGTCTCGTCCCCCCCGCAGCCACCTCGAGGGCAGCGTGCAGTGGTGCAGAGATTCCGGGCATGCATAAAGGATCTCACTGGCAGAGCCCCTCTCACCGCCAGCCAAGCAATGTCCTTGTGCTTGTTTGAAAGTTCTGGCGATGAGGCATTGTGCCAAACGACTTTGGCAGTCTGCGTGGGGAACCACACGACGGGATCCACCCTCTCCTTTTCCCGAAGGGTCTCGAGGATACTACGTGCTGACCAGTGCCTGACGGCCTTGTGGTCAAAGGTGTTTCCTTTCAAAAATTTCTCCACGAAGGACAGGTGGTACGGGACGGTCCAACTACTCGGAGCATTCCGTGGCAATGAGGCCAGGCCCATCCTTCGCAACACTGGGGACAGGTAGAACCTCAGAAGTATGGTAGATTGGGATGGTAGATTGGCTCCAAATCAATGTGTCGATACTACCCAAATGTCTCAAATACAAACCTCTCCTTAACACCCCGCCAGCCAAAACACATTGATTTGGAGCCAATCTACCATCCCCCGAGAAAAAGAATAGGAAATGACATCACCAATGCAGGAAATGACATCACCAACCCAAGGAAACCTAACCAGATAAATAGAAAGCGGGACATAACACCAGCGCTTCACTGGAGGTTCACTGATGATGTTACCTAGAATGGTGACGAAACGTCTGGGAACAAACCTTCAAGCTCAGCGAACCAGCTTACATCTGGAACAAAATAAAGACCCACTCTCTTGTGGACCGAGAGGAGGAGAGTGCTGTCTTGGAGGTGAAAGGAAGACATCGGGTTGGCTGTGCACCCGTGCAACCAGTGGATCTTAATGCTGGCTTCGGCCTAACGCTGGTTCAGGGGAGCAGCCAACCTGCAACGATGGCTGCGGCAAGTGCTCGTGCCCCAGGTCAGGGGGTCCGGAACACCACCCGTGTTTCTGTAAAGAAGGTGGATGAAGGTGCACCTGTGGACCGCACCTTCTTCATGAAGAGGGTCCTGTTGGACTGTTGCGGGTTCGCTGCTGCGGACATTTACTGCCTGCAGGATTTCCCCCGAGGAGGTTTTTATGATGTGACCTTCAGGAGTGCCAAGCTTTGTGAGCGCTTCCTGGAGGTTTTCAAGGAGAAAGGAGGTGAGGGCCCCCTCTCTGTATTGCCCGCTGTCCCGCTGTTTGTGATGCCAGCACAGAGGAGCCGTACGGTGACTGTGCATATGTACAACCCGCATGTGCCAGCAGTTGATGTCCTGACCTTCCTTGGAAGGTATGTGAAGGTGGAAGGGGGCCTAACTGACATCGTGGACCCCTTTGGCATCTGGACCAGTAAGATGCAGGTCAAGGTGACGCTGAGGATGGGCGCAGACGGGAATGTCGCACACCCACCGTCCAGCTTTGCGATCGGCGGGAGCAAGGGCTACCTGACCTATGCAGGGCAACCTAAAGTCTGCCATGCCTGTGGTAGGTCAGGTCACGTGGCAGCCGACTGCAAAGCCACCATCTGCAGGAACTGCAGGGAGGAGGGACACCTTGCAAAGGATTGCCCACAAGAAAAAAGCTGCAACCTTTGCGGGGAAGTGGGCCACCTCTACAGGGCATGCCTGCAGCGGGGGACCACCTACGCCCAGGTCGCTGGCAGGGGCAATGCGGGGCCAGCCCCCCCGGAGGAGAGGAAGACACCAGGGCCCAGCAAGGACCCCACTAATGTGCAGGAGGGCCAGGCCGTGCAGGAGGGTCCAGCACCGCAGGATGGGCCCAAGGCCAGCAAAGCACCCCTGCAGGCTCCGCTCCACCCCCGACAACCCGGAGTCGATGGAGGCGGCGACAGGCGACCCAGGGGAGTGGACAACAGTCCGGAAAGCGAGGAGGAAGGTGCGTCGACGGGCCCAGGAACCGCAACCATCAGGCGGGAAGAGGCTACAGGGGGGCTATAAGAGCTCCTCTGACGAGGGGGGTTCGGAGGGGGCCCACCCGAAGCAGAAGCTAAAGATCTCCAGGGAGAAGGAAAGCAGCACCACACTTCCAGGTGACGGGAGGCATCCTGAGGCTCCTTCCGACACCCAGTCAAGTGCCGCTGGGGCACTGGAGGGCCCCCTGGAACTTCCAGGCAGGAAGGAGGAAACAGCGCGTCCACAGCCTGACCCAGAGCCGGACTCTCCTGCCTCCGTACCCCCGACGAGGGGATGCCACCCGGAAGGCAGCACGGACGGTTTCCTGAGCCCGGAGAGCATCCAGCAGTTAGCCCGGGCAATGGGCATGAAGGGACAGCTGGAGGGGCTGGACCTTGGACTCGGGGAGGGTACTGCGGTCACTGCCCACAATGGGGGTACGAATTGCGAGCATTAATGTGCGCAGCGTCAAGTCCACCGCAAGATGTGTATCCACGTTGGCCTACCTGACCACCGTCAAGGCGGACCTCCTGTTTCTGCAGGAGTGCGGGATACCGCACCTCGGCAGGTACGGGAAATGGTCCGGCGCCTGGACCTGTGGGCCTTCGATCTGATCGGGGGGGTAACGACTGTCGCTCCTCGGGCCTGGCTATTCTGCTGCGGGGGCGTGACTTCACCATCTCTCAAGTTCAGGAGGTGGTTGGGGGGCGCCTCCTAGTGGATGACGTCACCTACCGGAACGTTCACCTGAGGCTGATCAACGTGTACGCCCCAGCGGTACGGAGTGAGCGGTTTGCCGTCCTGCAGCGGCTTCCACCCCTGCTGGCTACGTCCAGGCCGGTCATCCTAGGGGGAGACTTCAACTGCATCATCGATGCAGATGGAAGATCCGGGGTGGGGGCAGTCATCTGGACGTCACGTCTAGATTCCTGATGGGCACGGTGTAGGACACCAAGCTGCTCGACGTCTTCAGCATCCCTGCAGACGGAGCGCAGCGGAGGTACACCTGGTCGCAGCCAGACAGGTCTATCCGCTCAAGGATAGACTTCCTGTTTGTGTCACGGGTGTTCTCGGTCAGGTCCACCTGCGTCGAGCCGGTGTTCTTCTCTGACCACTGCCTCCTGCTGGCCGACTGTCACTTACAGGACGACCAGCCGGCCGGCAAGGGGATGTGGAAGCTCAACACGACTCTGTTGACCCCAGAGAACGTCGAGGAGCTTAATATGGAGTACGCCGGTTGGAGAACCGTGAAACCCCTCTTTGAGTCTCCGGGTGACTGGTGGGAGACGGTGAAGGAGAACATCAAGAGGTTCTTTGTCCTCAAGTGTGTTCGGAAGGCGAGAGAGAGGCGGGGAAAGCTGTCGCGACTCCAGAAAAGGGTGCAGAACCTGGTCCTTCTGCAGTTGATGGGGGTCGATGTCACGGAGGACCTCTGCGAGGTGAGGGGCCAGCAAGCCTCACTCTTCGCCGCGGAGGCCTCCCGGATAATCTTCCGGTCCAGGGTCCGCTCCGTGGAGCAGGACGAGACGTGCTCGCGTTTCTTCTTTTCAGAAGGTGCACAAAGAGAGCTCTGTGCTTAGCCGGCTGAAGGAGGACAACGGCTCGGTGACGTCGTCTCGGCCCGACATTTTGAGGATCAGCAGATCCTTCTATGCCGGACTGTACGACACGAAGCCCACGGACAGCACGGCCTCCGAGTCGTTCCTGTCGTCTATCACGGAGGTCTTAGACGACGGCACGAGGGAGTGGCTGGACCGGCCGATATCCCTGGATGAGCTGACCACAGCCCTCAAGTCCTTGGAGAGGAATAGGGCTCCTGGGAGCGACGGCTTACCGGTCGAGCTGTATTCCGCTCTGTGGGGACCTGGTCGGCCAGGACCTGCTGGAACTGTACGATAGTGCACTTCGGGCAGGGGAAATGTGCAAGTCCACGAGGAAGGGCATCATCACCGTCATTTATAAGAGGAAGGGGGGGAGGGAAGAAATTAAGAATTGGCGTCCCATTTCACTATTGAACGTGGACTACAAAATCCTGGCCAAGGTCATAGCCAACCGGGTCAGGTCTGTCCTGGAGTCGGTGATTCACCCTGACCAAACCTGTGCTGTGCCGGGCAGGAAGATCGCTGAGAGCCTCGCGCTCATCAGGGATACGATCGCCTACGTATAGGACATGCGGGTGGACACCTGCCTCGTCAGCCTGGACCAGGAGAAGGCCTTCGACAGGGTCTCTCATGCTTAACATGAGGGACGTCCTCTCCAAATTGGGGTTCGGGGAGGGCATCCGCAATTGGATCCAGCTGCTCTACACCAACATTGTTAGTGCAGTCTCGATCAACAGGTGGGAATCGGACAGTTTTCCCGTCAGAGCTGGAGTCAGGCAGGGCTGCCCGCTCTCTCCTGCCTTGTTCGTGTGCTGTGTGGAGCCCTTCGCCGCCTCCATCAGGAAGGACGTGAGCCTGAAGGGCGTGACTATCCCAGGCAAGGGAGGCCTTCAGGTCAAGACCTCCCTGTACATGGACGATGTCACCGTCTTCTGCACCGATCGTCGGCCGGTGTGTAGACTATTGGACATCTGCGGCCAGTTTGAACTGGCCTCGGGTGCCAAAGTCAATAGGGGTAAGAGCGAGGTCAGGTTCTTCGGGAACTGGGACGACCGCTCCTTCATCCCCTTCACCATCAGGACAGACTACCTGAAGGTGCTGGGTGTTTGGTTTTAGTGGAGCTGGGGCGTGCACTAAGACTTGGGAGGAGCATATCACCAAATTGAAGCAGATGCTGGGCAGGTGGACGCTCTGGTCCCTCTCCATCGCGGGTAAGAACCTGGTTGTCAGGTGCGAGGGGCTTTCGGTACTGTTGTATTTGGCGCAGGCCTGGCCTATTCCCTGGACCTGCGCCGCTGCAGTCACCCGGGCCATCTTCCACTTCATTTGGGGGTCGAGGATGGACCGGGTCTGCAGGGACACTATGTACAAAGACCTGGGAAACGGGGGAAAGGGCGTACCAAACGCCACCCTCGCCCTGACGGCTACCTTTGTGTGCAGCTGCATCAAGCTGTGCGTAGATCCTCAGTATGCAAACACCAAGTGTCACTACTTACTGAGGTTCTACCTGTCCCCGGTGTTGCAAAGGATGGGCCTGGCCTCGTTACCACGGAACGCTCCGAGTAGTTGGACCGTTCCGTACCACCTGTCCTTCGTGGAGAAATTTTTGAAAGGAAACACCTTTGACCACAAGGCCGTCAGGCAGTGGTCAGCACGTAGTATCCTCGAGACCCTTCGGGAAAAGGAGAGGGTGGATCCCATCGTGTGGTTCCCCATGCAGACTGCCAAAGTCGTTTGGCACAATGCCTCATCGCCAGAACTTTCAAACAAGCACAAGGACATTGCTTGGCTGGCGGTGAGAGGGGCTCTGCCAGTGAGATCCTTTATGCATGCCCGGAATCTCTGCGCCACCGCACGCTGCCCTCGAGGTGGCTGCGGGGGGGACGAGACTGTCGATCACCTCCTTCTGGAGTGTGCCTATGCGCAGGAGGTCTGGAGGGGGATGCAGTGGTATTTGTCGAGGTTCGTCCCGAGCAGCTCCGTGACGCGGGTCTCCGTGCTCTACGGGCTGTTTCCCGAGACGCACACTGAGACCAACATCAACTGTGCCTGGAGGACCATCAATGCGGTGAAAGACGCTCTTTGGTCTGCCCGCAACTTGCTGGTCTGCCAGCTGAAAGAACTGACCCCGACCGAGTGTTGCAGACTGGCGCACTCCAAGGTACAGGACTATGTGCTGAGGGACGCGCTAAAGCTTGGGGCAGCCGCCGCCAAGGCTCAGTGGGGAAAGACCACGGTATGAAACCCCTCGTCTAGAATAGGAAAAAGGGCCCTATCTGGTAACTGGGCCCAGCTGGTGCCTTCCCCAACTGGGACTGTGCGGGGTGACGACTGCCGGGGTATTTTCTTTGTTTTGTTTATTTTTCTTCTTTGTTTGTTTTTTTTCCTTTAGTTGGTGTACGTACCCCTGGGTAACCCGGAGCGGCTTGCATGACTGGGTAGGTGTATAAATGTTTTATTTTTTTGTACATCTTATGAATAAAGTATATTTTTTCAAATTAAAAAAAAAAGTGATGAAACGTCTGAAAATGAACCTTCCAGCTCAGCGAGCAAACTCTCATCCATCACATGGGATCTCAATGGAATGTGACGGGTTGGTTCATTTACTGGTTACGTGGGAACTGAACGCAGCTGATTACACTCCTCCAGCTGCCAGAATCAAAATAAATGGAAGGTTCCTGTGGTATGTTAGTACCATCCCTACCTCTGAGCCTGGAGAACCAGATTTGAGTCCCACCTGCTCCACAGGGGGTTTCATACCATTGCTGCAACAGGTTAATTAGAAAATACAGAGAGCTGTGTTCAGTAGGCGGGCACTTGTGCTGCAATGGTACTGTCCCTACATCTCGGCTAGGAGGCTCATGTTCAAGGGTTTTGGCTGACTTCCCTCTTCCTTGGATGCTGTCTGACCTGCTATGCTTTTCCAGCTCCACATTTATTGCCTCATGTTCAAACCTCTTCTGATCCTAAGTTGCATCATAACATCTAGGGTGGCTCGGTGGTTAGTACTATTGCTCACAGACCTGGGTTTAATTCCAGCCTCGGGCAACTGTCTGTGTGGAGTTTGCACATTCTCCCCGTGTCTGCGTGGGTTTCCTCCGGGTGCTCCGGTTTCTTCCCACAGTCCAAAGATGTGCAGGTTAGGGTGGATTGGCCATGCTAAATTGCCCATAGTGTTCAGGGATGTGTAGATGAGGTGGGTTATGATGGATGGGTCTGGGTGGGATGCTGTCAGGGTTGGTGTGGACTTGTTGGGCCGAAGGGCCTGTTTCCACACTGTAGGGGTTCTGTGATCTCTAGACAGGCTGATTAGTAAATGAGGGGTTAAAAGAAATCAAGATTAATGGGGTCTTCAGTGGGCCAGAAAATGTTAGCTTTACCTGCACCCATCCCCAAAACTTTTCCTGCTCCCAACTGAAGTGTCTAATGCCGTTTTGGCAGTCTGTGGTAGCAAAATTCACAAACCCATCACCCCAGATCCCCTTCTTGATCTCCCTAAATACTTCATAATCCCCGTCACATCGGACCCTTCCCCAGTCTCTGCAGGTCCATCCACGTACAGCAAGCTTTGTTTTAACTGGCACCTTATCAAACAGCACTCTTGATCAACCGGAAAAATTATCTACCTAAAATACTGTGATACCTGAGTATTTATTCTCAAAATAAAGTGCAACAGTGATGTGCATATCGCCTGCATTATGGTCCAATGACTTACCACGTATTTTTACATTGATTTTAGGAGGTGTGTTGATGTTTTAACGTAGACATTTTGAGGGAAATTGATGTCTTCAAGCTTCACTTGGTCAGGGTTTACTGTGTACACATACCTAGAACAAAGAACAATACAGCACAGGAACAGGCCCTTCGGCCCTCCAAGCCTGTGCTGACACATTCTGTCCTTCAAACTGTCTTCTCTTACAGTTTCCATATCCCTCTATTCCCGTCCTGTTCATGTATTCATCCAGGTGCCTCTTCAATGCTGCTATCGCAGCACCTCCTCCGGCAGCACGTTCCAGGCACTCCCCACCCTTTGTGTGAAAAACGTGCCTCACACATCTCTTTTAAACTACCCCCCACCCCAACCCCGACCTTCACACCTTGAACCTGTCTCCCTCGTAATGATCCCTCCACCCTGGGAAAAAGCCTTTCCACTCTATCCACACCATTCACAATCTGATAAACTTCTCTCAGGTCTCCCCTCAGCCTCCTGTGTTCCAGTGAAAACAAACTCAGTCTATCCACCCTTTCTTCATCGCTAAAATCCCCCAGACCAGGCAACACCTTGGTAAACCTTATCTGTACCCTCTCCAAAGCATCCACATCTTTCTGGTAGTGTGGTGACCAGAATTGTACATAATATTCAAGACATGGAGGTGCTGGTGATGGACAAAATCAGAACTCAAATGACACCAGGTTATAATCCAACAGGTTTATCTGAAATCACAAGCTTTCAAAGCATAGCCCCTTCATCAGGTGCAGTGAGAGAGCACACAGAACACAGAATATTTTGGGCAGAAAGATCAAGGGCAGAGAGATCAAAAGGTCATACAAATGGTGTGTGTGGAGCGTTAAATAACATATCTCTGCAATAACAAGGTGTGGAGCTGGATGAACACAGCAGGCCAAGCAGGAAAGCTGACGTTTCGGGCCTTGACCCTTCTTCAGAAATGGGGGAGGGGAAGGGGGTTCTGAAATAAATAGGGAGAGAGGGGGAGGCAGATAGAAGATGGGAAGAGGAGACGAGAGGTGGAGAAGAGACAGACAGGTCAAAGGGGCAGGGATGAAGCCAGTAGAGGCAAGTGTAGGTGGGGAGGTAGGGAGGAGACAGGTCAGTCTAGGGAGGATGGACAGGTCAAGGGGGCGGGGTGAGGTTGGTAGTTAGGAAATGGGTGTGCGGCTTGAGGTGGGAGGAGGGGATAGGTTAGGAAGGATGGACAGGTTAGGGAGGCAGGGAACAAACTGGGCTGGTTTTGGGATGCAGTGGGGGAGGGGGAGATTTTGAAGCTTGTGAAGTCCACATTGATACCATTGGGCTGCAGGGTTCCCAACAGGAATATGAGTTGCTGTTCCTGCCACCTTCGGGTGGCATCGCTGTGGCAGGTAATCTCTGCAGGTGATCAGAAGTGTCAGATCATGTGAATAAAGTGTCAACAGCTGAATAACAAGCGAAGGGTTGACCTATAATCCAATTAAATAGCACTGATGTATATGATTACAAAAACTCAAAAAAAAGGCAGTGCCAGAAACAACCCAAACAGCTGGAATAAAATAGATAACACAGCGTGGAGCTGGAGCTGCAGGCCAGGCAGCATCAGAGGAGCGGGAAGGCTAACATTTCAGGTCGGGACCCTTCTTCGGAAATGGGCCTGCTGTGTTCCTCCAGCCCCACACTGTTATCTCTGACTCCAGCATCGGCAGTTCTTACTGTGTCTGAGCTGGAATAAAATGCTAGATATAAGTGTCAGACGGTGAGGATCTAACCAAAGTCATAAGTAATCCAAACCTACACAAACTACTTAAGGTGGAGAGATCGTAACAAGTTATCAAGCTGATGGTGTTAAAACAGGACAGTCAGGAAGATTTTACAGATACAGAGCAGTGGAGTGGGGTTACACGGAATGCGACGTGAGCCCAAGATCACAGTTGAGGGCTGTCTTCATGGGTGTGGAACGTGGCTATCAGTCTCTGCTCTGCTCAGCGATTCTGTGTATCTTGAAGGCCGTCTTGGGGGGACGCTTACCCGAAGATCGGAAGCTGAATGTCCTTGACCCTGAAGTGCTCCCCCGCTGGGAGCGAACATCCCCGCCTGACGATGGCTGTATGGTGTCCATTCATCAGCTGTCATCGCATCTGCATGGTTTTGCCAATATACCGTGTCTCAGGGCATCCTTGCCTGCAGCCTATGGGATAGACAACATTAACCAAGTCACATCTGCTGTGTACCTGGTGGGTGGTGTTCCCATGTATGATGGTAGTGTCCATGTCGATGATCTGACATGTCTCACAGAGGTACCATGACAGGGTTGTGTGGTGTTGTTGGTGTTGTACAGAAGGCTGCTGGGTAGGTTGCTGCCAACAATGGTCTGTTTAAGGTTTGGCGGTTGTTTGAAGGTGAGAAGTGGAGGCGTGGGCAAGATCTTGGTGAGACGTTCATCGTCATTGATAATGTGTTAAAGGCTGTGAGGATCTCTGGGGAAGTACTGGACAATGAAGGGTACCCTGTCGGATATATCCCGTGTCTGTGCCCTGAGGAGCTTATTACGGTTTTTCATTGTGGCACGTCAGAACTGGTGATCAATGAGTTGAGCATCGTACCCTGTTCCTATGAGGGAATCCTTCAACATCTTTAGGGGTCCATCATGTTCCTCCTCATGTGAACAGAGCAGGGCTTGTGCATAGGGGATGACTTCTTTAACACCTTTAGGGTGGAAGCTAGAAAAATGCAGCATTGCGAGGTTATCCATGGGCTTGCTGTAGAGTGAGGTGATGGAGATGTGTGTGTCCAGAACAGAGGCTGATGCTGAAGTGAAGTCTATGGTGAGTCTGATGGTGGAATGAAACTTGTCGATATCACTGTGTAGTTGTTTCAGTGATTCCTCTCCATGAGTCTAAAGGAAGAAAATGTCAATGTATCTGGTGTAGAGCTTTGGTTGGATGTTCTGTGCAGCAAAGAAGTCTTGTTCAAATCTGTGCATTAAGATATTGGTATATTGAGGAGAAAATCTGATCCCCACGGCTGAACTGGATGAAGAATTGGTTGTCGAAGGTGAAGACATTGTGGTCGAGGATGAAGTGGATGAGCTTTAGGATGGTGTCCGGAGGTTAGCAGTTGGTGGTACTGAGTGCTGAGGCTGTTGAAGCGATGCTGTCCTTGTGGGAGATGCTGGCGTAGAGTGCTGAAACATCCATTGTGATGAGGAATGTTCCTGGTTCAACTGGTCCATGGGTGCTGAGCTTTTTTTAAAAAGACATCTGTAGTGTCGTGACAGAAGCTGAGGGTGCCTTGTTCAACGGGTTTTCAAGATTCCCTCAACATAGCCAGAGAGCTCCTCACACATGGTCCCATTGCCTGATACGATGGGACGTCCAGGTGTGTTGCCTCTGTGTATCTTTGCAAGGCAGTAGAAGTTTCCTATGCAAGAAGGACACAGGATGAGAGGGCATAGGGTACTCCGAAGGTTTGGGTCAAAGGTCTTGATCAGTCTGTTCATTTGATGGGTGTGTTCTTTGGTCGGATTGGCAGGTAGTCGTCTGTAGTGTTCCTGGTTGTTCACTTGTCCCGTATGCTTCTTTGCAGTAGTCCGTTCTATTCTGTATGACAATGCCTTCTCCTTTCCCAGATAACAAAGTGTAGAGCTGGATGAACACAGCAGGCCAAGCAGCATCTCGGGAGCACAAAAGCTGACGTTTCAGGCCTAGACCCTTCATCAGAAAAAGGGGGAGAGGGTTCAGAAATAAATAGGGAGAGAGGGGGAGGTGGGTCAAAGATGGATAGAGCAGAAGATAGGTGGAGAGGAGACAGACAAGTTAAAGAGGTGGGGATGGACAGGAGAATTGCAGTGGGACAGAGATCCCCTGTGGTTTGTCCAGAGGGAGGAGGGTAACTTCTTCAGGTTAGGCATCCCTGGAAGATACTTCGCAGTGAGGTTAAAATTGTATCAGAGATAATGGGAACTGCAGATGCTGGAGAATCCGATAACAAAGTGTGGAGCTGGATGGACACAGCAGGCCAAGCAGCATCTCAGGAGCACAAAAGCTGATGTTTCAGGCCTAGACCCTTCATCAGAAATGGGGGAGGGTGAAGAGGGAAGAGGGTTCTGCTAGTTTTATAACAATTTTGTGATTGATCTTTCGAATATGGATGGCATTACATTATGCTTTGACATTCTATAGTATCTTGAGAGTGCGGCTGATGAATCTGGCATTAACTGATGGCTTGAGTGCACACGTTGAGCCTGGGGCAACGGCCTTCCGAAGGGGTCCAATTCAACTCTTTTGTCTTTGGTTGCAGCACCATGGATCTCTGTTGACTGTTCTAGTTGATTCATTATCTCATTGGACTCACTGCTGATATCCTGGGGGTTTGTGGAAGAATTCCTGTGTGTGTGGGTGTGTGTGTGTGTGTGTGTGTGCTGTCAGACCAAGGGCTTCATTTTAGTAGTGGGGCAGAAATTGAGACTGTGGCTGAGAACTTTGCCCCGTTGAAGGGTGTGGTCACATAATTTGACAATGGATTTCCCCGTGTTGGTACCACGGGAGACATGGTTATTGATGAAGGGTCTAGGCCCGAAACGTCAGCTTTTGTGCTCCTGAGATGCTGCTTGGCCTGCTGTGTTCATCCAGCCTCACATTTTATCTTGAGACACGGTTATTGTTGGGGGTGATGCCAAATTTCTCCAGTTTCTGGTTCATAGGGGGTGTAGTTCCCTTGCCTTAGCTGTTTGGCAGCGTCTCAGAGCTAGTCTGCTGTAACCTAAGCACAAGCTGAAAATATGGACTCGGTTTCAAGGTTGCATGACTGTATAGAGTTGGTGTATGAGATGGTTGAGTATGTGTGTCTCTCACAGTGTCGATATGCACGATCTTCTTGGAGATCTTCTCCACTTTGAGCCAGCAAGTTGGTGGTAGCCCTGCTGGGGAGGTGCCAGCATTGGAGAGGTAGACCAAGTGTGGCCTAAGTTCTATAAAGCTGCAACATAACTTGTTGACCCTAATAGGCACTGTCTCTTCTAATGAGGCAAGCATGCCCATAAGCTTTTTTTAAAAACTCCTTAAATCTACCTGCACTGTCACCGGCACAGTAGGATCCCCCATATTAATATTCCTAAGGGTTCTACTACTCACTAATTTCCACCTGAACTTGACCTTTCCAAAACAAATGCATCACCTCATATTTGTCTGGATTAAACTCCATCTGCCATTTCCTGCCCTGCCTCCAACTGACATCTATCCTGCTGTATCCTCTGACAATCCTCCTCCTTATCCTCAACTCCACCTCTCTTTGTAGCATTGTTGCAAACTTATTGACTATACCAGTTACATTTTCCTCCAAATCACTTATGTAAACCACAAGCAGCAGATATCCCAGCATTAAGCCCTATGAAACATTAGTCACAATCCTCCTTTCTGAAAAGCATCCTTCCACCATTTTTACCCACCCCCCAGCCCCATCTCCTATGGCTCGATATCCATCTTGCCAGCTCAACCCTGATACCATGTGACTTCACCTTTTGTATCAGTCTGCCATGAGGGGCTTTGTCAAAGGCTTTACTGAAGTCCACATAGGCAATAATCAACTACTTTAACCCTCAAATTTTTGGCACCTCCTCAAAAAGTTCAATTAAGTTAGCGAGGCACCAACTCTCCCACACCAATCCATGCTGTCTATCACTAATAAGGCTACCTGTTTCTAAACATGTACAGATCTTGTCCTGAAGAATCCTTTCCAATAACTTCCCTACTGTTGTCATGAGCCTTAAATACCTATAGATTTCCAGGATTACCCTTTACCCTTCTTAAACAAGGACACCATTGGCTATTCAGTCCTCTGGAATCTCACTTACAATGAGATCTGTCAATGCCTGCTCCTGGCCCAGATCCCTCTAAACTTTCCTTTTCATGTACTTATCCAAAGGCACAATTACAAAGTTTAGAAAGGCATATGTCCACCACTTCCTCTAGTAGTTCATTGCACACACAAATCACTTTTGGAAAAGAAAGCCCCATCTCCTTTTTAAAATTTTCTCTTGCCTTTTAAACAAAAAAGTGTCCTTGTTTTGAATTCCCTGTACCTTACGGTGAGTAGCAAAAAAGGTCTTTTCCCTAACTGCACCTCCCAGTCGCAAACCATTTCCACTCCCCCTCACATTCTTCAGATGACATATCCATCATGGGCCTCCTGCAGTGCCACAATGATGCCACCCAAAGGTTGCAGGAACAGCAACTCATATTCCGCTTGGGAACCCTGCAGCCCAATGGTATCAATGTGGACTTCACCAGGTTCAAAGTCTCCCCTCCCCCTACCACATCCCAAAACCAGCCCAGTTCGTCCCCTCCCCCCACTGCATCCCAAAACCAGTCCAACCTGTCTCTGCCTCCCTAACCTGTTCTTCCTCTCACCCATCCCTTCCTCCCACCCCAAGCCGCACCTCCGTCTCCTACCTACTAACCTCATCCCACCTCCTTGACCTGTCAGTCTTCCCTGGACTGACCTA
Organism: Stegostoma tigrinum; assembly: GCF_030684315.1. Classification (NCBI taxonomy): domain Eukaryota; kingdom Metazoa; phylum Chordata; class Chondrichthyes; order Orectolobiformes; family Stegostomatidae; genus Stegostoma; species Stegostoma tigrinum. Next base: position 1,464,687 of record NC_081379.1, on the reverse strand, counting down.
TCCCCTCCCCACCTATACTCTCCTCTCCACCTTCGGTCCACCTCCCCCCCTCTCCCTATTTATTCCAGAACCCTCACCCCATCCCCCTTCTGATGAAGGGTCTAGGCCTGAAACGTCAGCTTTTGTGCTCCTGAGATGCTGCTGGGCCTGCTGTGTTCATCCAGCCTCACATTTTATCTATTTTCCCTAACTATGCCCTTCATATTCTATTTCTTCCCCACCGCTGGCAATTCCTTCGTTAGCTGAAATATAAGCTGCTCGCAATCCTCAGGTATGCTGGTTATTTTGTCAATATCCATATTTCTTCCTCAATATTCTCACACAGATCCCACCACGACCCAGGGACTTATCTACCATTTAAAAAGACGCACAATGTCTCTTCCTTTTTAAACAGCAACTTAGTTTAGAAATTTGATACTCCCTTCCCTTAGGCCATCCTTCACTAATTCCCTGTCTTTGATGAATACTGACAGTAATATTTGCCTAGGACCTCAATTCTTCCAGCTCCACACAGATTCCTTCCTTTGTCCTTGAGAGTGTGTCAAGCTTTTCTCTGGCTACCCTCTTGCTTTTCACACTTGTATAAAAAGTGTTGGGTTCTCCTTAATCCTATTTGCTGATGACTTTTCATAGCCCCAACTCCTTAAATTTCCTACTTTCCTTATATACTTCAAAAGATTTAGTCAGTTCCCATCCTCCTCCTAGGAGTCATGTAAGCTTTTTTTGACCAAATAACAATAGTAGACCTCCAAGGTTCATGCAACTTACACATAGCTCATTATCCAGAGGATTTGATCAACCAACACATTCCAGGTCCAGTAGGTGCCAGTTGATAAAACCTTCATTGTATTTAACTTCTCAATTCTACCCAGCCTGTAACTATGATTCTTTCCTGTCCAGTACAACATAAAACCAGGAATGGCAGATTAACAATGGCTAACAAGGGAAGTTAGGGACAGTATTAGATCAGAGGAAGAGATATACATAATTGACCAAAAACCCCAGCATACCCAAGGATTGGAAGCAACTTAGATTGATTAAGGGGGAAATAGAATGAAGGGCATAGAAAAGGTGAATAGCCAAAAGGTCTTTTCCCTAAGGTAAGGGGAATTCAAAACTAGGGGGCAGTTAAAAAGGGGAGAGAAGACTTTAGAAAAGGACATGGGGATGCTGTCTCCCCCACCACCATAAGTGTGTTTATGAACTGCCAGATGAAGTAGTGACATGGGTACACTTAGCATTTAAGAAGAGACATACATTTAGGTAATTATATGAATAGGGAAGGTTTGGAGGGATATGGGCCAAATGCAGGCAGGAGAGACTAGTTTAGTTTGAGAACGCGGTCTGTGTGGACTGCCTGGACAAAAGGGTCTGTGTGCCCCTGTGAGCCAACTTAAAACAACTGGTAAAACTGTCTACAGCTATGTGAAGGGGAGAAAAAGAGATAGGGGAAAATTGAGGTTAAGTCATAAATCCAAGGCACTGGTAATCTACATCCCAGAGCACAAGTGGAATGGAAATAATGAACATATTGCAGATCATATTTGAGCTTCTAGAACAGGTCCCACAGATTGGAAGTTGCTTAACATAATGGAATTATTACTGATCTATATCAGTAGTGATTAAAATACTAGAGCCCAACTTTAAAAGATTCAGTGGCAGTATTTAGAAGAGTGGCAAGACAACAGCCAACATGGATTTATAAAAGGAAGAGTGCTTGGCTGTGATTTTGCAAGGATGTGATGAGTGAAGTTCAGAAAGTACAACAAGTGGATACTTGGGACTTTCAGGTGGCTTCTAACAATTCCACCAGAGTAATATGTGGAATTAAGAGCTCTGAATCAGGGTTTAAATGCTGACATGGGTAGAGAACTTGCTGGCAAACAACAGGAACAGGTGGAGATAACAAGGTGTAGAGCTGGATGAACACAGCAGGCCAAGCAGAATCATAGGAGCAGCAGCTCCTTCGGGCCTCCGAAACACAAACTTGGAATGCCATTGTAGCAAATGGTAAAAGCTGCAAGTGGTATATTAGCCTTTGCAGCAATGAATTCAAACACAGGAGCACACCTGATGCATTTTAGATCTAAAAAAGGTAGAATACTCTGGCTATGGAGGGAATGCAAAGCTTTACCAGACTGATATCTGGGATGATGGGGCTGCGGTTCAAAGTGAAGGGACAATCTCAAACCTACTGAAATCCTAGGAGGCCCAGACAGGGTAAATGCAGCAAAAATGTTCCAATAACTAGCAAGTTCAGAATCTGGGATCACAGTTTAAAGATACTAAATAGGCATTTCAAGAGAGATAGGAAAAATGAGATGCCCCGTCAACAGCTTAGGTCTTAGGGCTAAAAGGGATCAAAAGGATACAGAGAATGCAGGAACAGGGTAGAGGCAGACAGTGAGCCACTAACTGAATGGCAACAAATAGAAAAAAAATGTAACCTACTGCAGCTCTTATGTTAAACCAGGTTCCAAAGCCACTTCTGACCCCACCACTGTACCCACCATTATTCAATTCTATCAAATTGTACATAGCCCAGCTGACTTACCAATTCCCTTCAGACTCAACAGTCCCAGGACTGTACAGACAACCTTCAACCCAATACGTCCATGCATTTCCCAAGGAGCTTCCTGGAGCAAAAGCTACATTGCCCATCCCTCTTTATGCAGAGCAAATTATTAGAACTGGTGGACAGTCAACTACATTGCTGTGGGTCAAGTCACATGTAGACCAGACCAGGTTAAGAGATTTCCCTCCCTAAAAAGAAAGGGGGACTTGATTACCAGAGGGGTTTTAAACAACTGACAGTTACAGGGTTACCAAGTTCCAGATTTTACTAGATGAAAATTTCCACTCACTGCCAGGTCCCAGAGGTCAATGTGGGCCTTTGGATTACTAACAGGGACATTGGAACGACATAGGTGATGTAGTGGCAGTCAGGCCAGGGCAGAACCTGCTGCTGTACGTTTCAACCATTTATTCTTCTCAACTGAACCACCACTTCCCTGGCACAGACAGACAGACCTCACACTGGAACTCAGCACATTTACAATCATACTGCTAAAGGATTGACTGCTGTCATCTTAACAGTAGGGAGATGCAAGCAGAAGGGGTACTAATCTTTCATAGGCAAGACAATTAGCCGCACCAGAAAGTGTTAGCCAAAATTTGAAAACTTACCAACCCACCATTTTTGGTGGAATCTTCTGTCCCTGAATGTGGCACAAAGTCAAATGTAAATACTCAAGACAGAATAAAAAGAGCTCAGACCTCAAACAGATCTGCCACAATCTTACCAAGTGGATCAGGCTCAAGGTCTACCAATGCAGTTTAAGTTCACCTATCAAGGGCAGTCAAACAGCGGATGTTGGCCCTGCAACTGACACCACTTTTCCATAAATAAAAACTACATTGACCACAAATTCTAAAGGAACTGCTTAGACACCACCGCCCCCCCCCCCCCCAACCAAAATCAAATTCAAAACATTCTGGACTCCTCTTGAATTAGGAGTTTCCAATCCTGATCACTCTGGTCATGGTATATCCAGAATTCATCCCACTCTTACACATCTTTTCTTCTAATTTCTGGTCTTAGATTCCTCACTGAAACAAAACAAAAGTACACCACCACTCAAGCTTTCTCCCAAAGCTTCTAGAGCTCAGCCAATTTAGTCCCAATCCACATTCCCCACACCCAAAACATACCAGATACATTTTGGCATTTCAAATCACTCCTAGGCCACTGTCGAACTTTGATAGATTTTCAATTCAATGCATAAAATATAAAGCACATCTAGATTAGAAGAGTTATTGCAAGTGAAAATGATCCACAAGTTGACTATTACAAGCCACAGTTCCATAGCACTTAAACCATCAGGGCTGTTGAAGACGTGCTTTGAACAAAGTTTGAGTTTATATAACACCAGATTACATAAAACATCAGCACTATATTGTGAACTAGTGTCCCCAGCACTGGGAACATTTATTTTACCTCAGGTTCTATTAATATCACTCAAATGACAGTAGAACAGTCAGTTCTTCCCAAGCAAGAGGAAAAAAACTTCAAAGAGACAGTCATGTACAGTCACTGCAGTTACAATGCAAGTATTACAAGTGTACAAGCCATCAAAAAAGGTTCCACAAAGAAAGAGCAACTGGGGCATGATGTTTCCAAATTCCTGAACCTATGCAGCTAAATGCAATATAAATTCAAATCCATCAGCCAACCAGCAGTGGGATTCAAGACTTAATTCCACAGATGGCAGACTGAATACTAGCAACAAAAGTGAATTTTGAAAGGAATGCTCAGTATTTTACCACAATTCATATAGTTATTTGGAATATAACTTTATTAAGATCACAACTTTATGATCCAAACAAAAAAGTTAACAAAAAAAGAGTAGGAATGACATTAACATACAACTTGTAACGATGTATATTGTGATTCTACCTGTATCATAAATTAAATTATGCATACACGCCAATGTTGCAGTCTATCAATACAGTTTTAGTATCAAGTACACAGGTCCAAGTGTGAAGGAAATTGTCATACTGCACACCATTCACTCCCAATTACAACTCCTTTAGCCCCCTAAAGATTTAAAGATTATAAGCAGTTAAGTTCTGTTCAGCTAATTAACTGGCAAACACGCTGCATCACAGGACAGCTGCCTATAAAACTAGGCTGCTGGTGCTTGACTCCAGCCATTAAATCACAGGTCATCATCTTCATCTGGCAAAGCAGTGCCTTGAGCAACCTAGAATATTTAAACAAAAAAGTACAATATTTAACAAGATGTGATCATGTCAGATTGGATTTGAGGGGGGATTGGGTGTAGGAGAGAATAGGAGCAGCCACAAGTGATTTAACCACAATACAACAACTACATTAACAGGGGTCTTCTGATTCAAATCAGTACACCACAACAACAACAATATTTATAAAGAACATCAGAACAGCAGCAAGTCATTGAGCTCATGAAGCCTGATCAGGAATAATTGCATATAGCTATCTTTTGGCCCATATACTTAAATATCGTCACTGAACAAAAATTACAGATTTAAAGATGAACTGATCGAGCAGTTTCACTTGAAAAATGCAACCACTTCTTGGTGATTCTCTAATGCAATCACTTGTTGTAAATAGGTTAGACAATTTAAAATCCCAGCAGAATGATTGCTGTGTACGAAGTATCAGTTCAGAAATCCAAAAGATGTGAACAAAACCATTTTTAAATTCCTATTTGAACTCCATAGCCAATAACTATCCTTACAGTAACAGCTATTTAGGCTAACTTCAAGGGAGACATTCAAGTCACAATTTTATTAGCCAAGTAAATATTCTCAATCTAATTTATACTAATTAAAAATTCCCTCATGGGCAAGACATTAGTTTTCACAGTTGTGCACCAAGTCTGTTGCACCAGTAAATTCGTCTCTAGAAGGATATTAAACCAACATTACATGTTAATCGGAAGAAATTGCCTCCAATTGCAGAAAGTGCTGTTGATTGCTGGTAGACTTTTACTAAACTAATGCTATTAAGACTGTAAAAAGCTCCAGTTTCAAGACAATTCACTGAAATTTCTGGATACTACAACTGGAGTCACTAAGATGACATTACAGGGGCACAGTGAAGTGTTTCAGCGGTAGATGCATCAAGTTATTAAAAGCATTAATTGCTTATGTTTTAATTTTGAACTTGCAGACAGTTGAAATGTTAACATGCTTGCGTTTGCCATCACAAAATGCCTTCAGCTATAAATAACAAGAAATAATGATGCCACCAAATGCCTGATTGCCTTTACAGCACATCTATTTGGCTTAGCCAAATAGGAGATCAGCTTTTTCTAAGCCCATATATTCAAGCTTCTCACCCAGGTCAAACTATAAAACAATCAAACTTAAAAGGAAAAAAGAATGAGCACTGAGCAAAGAGCCATATATTAAGTGACAACTCATGCACTTAAAACAGTGCTTATTCGTAGAGTAGGAAAAACTTGGTTTTCAGAGACCCCTTTGATCTCAACCCAGCATCTACTGGAGCAATACTGTACCTTCAGGTCTTCCTCATATTGTGCTGCTAATGCAGGGTCCATTTGAACCTCTGGTGGTGCCAAAGCTGGCATAGCAACAAATTCCAAATTGGGATCTCCAATCAGCTTCCTGGCAAGCCACAGAAATGGCTTCTCAAAGTTGTAGTTGCTTTTGGCAGAAATGTCATAGTACTGCAAGGAGGAAAGAGTTGTCACTTGTCTATAACAGCAGACTCACTGTTGGGTTCATGCATTTTAACCCACTGAACTTTTTATTCACATACGCAGGGCTAATAATAGCAAACAAGCTACATCATTCTATTGACAAACTTCAGTGATTAAATATTAAGCTGAAGTAAAAAACAGTATTTAGAAACTTGTGGATATAAGCAGAATACAGAAGGTACATTCAGTGCTTTGTGTAAACTCAGCATTACTTTCCAATGTGTTAACAATGTGTTTGCGATTTTTGAACCGAATCTATAAAATCACTTCCCTTTCTAACATGTTTGACATGCAGAAATACCAAAGTTTAACACATACCCTCAAGAGTAAAAATAATCACTGGACTTATATAATAATCCTGAAAGTCATTTCCACACAAGCATGGTACAAACCAGATAGATGTGAGAACCAATGCAACGTTCCTCAAATGATACAGAATACCAAATAAATCTTCCAGTGCTAGTGAAATTAATATACCAACTGCTAAGTTAGTGATCTACGGCTTCATTTTCTGCCAGATATTTCCTCAGCTTAAATTTGATAAAAAAACCAAAAAATCAAATTTGAAGATTCACAAAACATATCATGCTTGCTAAAAGACCCCCTGTAATGCAAGTTTAAGGACATTTGATCAAGAGTGATGAAGCTCACTTTCTAAATGAAGGTTAATCTTCCATATCAGTTCACAATTTAAAAACCCTGAAAACAATGACCCAAACCAAAATTAGAATGCCAAATGTTGGCCATGGTCAGTTTTCAGGTCCAAATTTTGGAATCCATTTGAACATTGAATACACTCACTTCAGCTTCCATTTAGACGCTACACATCTTTGATGTGGAACTGGCACTTCAGAAAAGGAAGCAGCAAGATGAATTATTGTGTAAAGGTCCCAGTCAAACGACAGCCAAAAGCCAATACAAATTGCTCTGCCTGAATTTTGAATAAATGGTTTCAAATGCAGCAGCTAAGTATCTGGCCAAAACCAGTACTGCTTCCTGCCCACATATGGTTTTCCTGTAATCATCTGACCTTTTATCTTGTGCTCAAAGCCTCAGTTTCTTAGGAGATCAACTGACTATGTTCTGTACAAAGGAAACTAATCTGATTCAGAACAGCCAGCTTTGAAAAATTTGACCTTCAATTTTTAAACTGAAAATTGTATCTGAATATTCTATCCTACACTTCAGTCCACAAATATGCTCTACTAATGACCCAAAAGGTTTCAGGCAACCTAAACACCAGGTTCTTGTATGTACTGTCTTTTCATTACTTCAAACTGGAGTAGTAATTTAGAAACAAGTGAAACAGCAATTGCCACTGAAATAATGGTATTTCAAACAAGTGTTTTGGGTAACTACATGGTGTAAATCTTGGTTCAAATTTTTTCTACAACCAACAATTTGTGTACTTTCAATCTCAATTACATAAAGATATTTACAAAACCATACCTGAAGATTTTTCTTCCTGTGGAAGACAATAGATTTTGCCTTCACTTTTCTGTCTTTAATATCAACTTTGTTGCCACACAACACAATGGGGATGTTTTCACACACTCTCACCAAGTCTCTATGCCAATTAGGCACATTCTTGTACGTCACTCGTGAGGTTACATCAAACATAATAATGGCACATTGAGCTGATGAAAGAAAGAAGTAGTTAAAAAACCAAGACATCATTTACTGTCCACAAAATGTTCCAAGGTGAAGTATATAACTCAGACTCTTACCTTGAATGTAATAACCATCACGAAGACCACCAAATTTCTCCTGACCAGCAGTATCCCAAACATTAAATCTAATGGGGCCTCTGTTAGTATGGAACATAAGTGGGTGAACTTCAACACCCAATGTTGCTGCAAGGGGTAAACAACACATTACATTGGCATTAGCAGGCACACCAAACTAAGCTTATCCACCCAATTCTTTGATGAAGTTAGAGGGTTGATAAGGATGTAGATTGTCAAATGGCATTCATTAAAGCAATAAACTGGTTAGCAAAATTTAAGTTACGCAACTAATTAACAAAAGGGCAAAATGGACTAAATTATTTTAACATTAAGTGTACTTGGATAAACAGGTCATTATTTCTACATTTAAAATGATCACCAAACACAAAAGAGGACAATGAGACTTCAGAGAAACTAGGAGAAAGAGGGAATTTTATGTAAACCTTCATAAAAGTAATTGGTTAAGCCTTAGCTAAATAATTATGTCCAATTCAAGGCACCACACTTGAGGATGTCATGGTCTTAAGAGGATTTTAAGAATGGCCCCACCTCCAAGGTCTCCTTCAGGTAGGAGATGGAGATTTGATATTAAATGTTCCCAATGGTAGAAGGATCCATAAACTAGAGGTCACAAGTGTGTAAACCTAAAAGACAACTTTCCTGCTCCCCTGATGCTGCCTGACCTGCCTTTTTCCTTCAGCTCAACACTATTGATTGTCACAAATCAAAAAGGTAATTTTCAAAACAAAGCTTTTTCTTTCAAAACAATCAAAACATAGCAAATTGCAACTGCGATTAGACCTCAAAAAATAGAAGCAGACTCATACTCAAGACAGAACTATACAAATAATTTAAACAGGAAAGTGTCACATAGCCAGTTAAGGAGCACAAGAGTGTGATTTCACTAGCTTTTTACAAAAAAAAAATCAGATTTTGACATACATACCTACATACTTCTTTTCAAACTCGCCAGTCATATGGCGCTTAACGAAAGTTGTTTTCCCAGTACCACCATCTCCAACAAGTACAAGCTAGAAAAACCAAGAAATTACTCAAAATTGCAAGAACGCAAATCCAGTCTTCATATGCAAAGCATTTTTTAAGTTTAAAAAAGGAACACACCCTAGTGTAGATAGTGTGAAGTTATACAATTTGTGCTCGCACATGTGACAAAGTTAAATCAACACCCCTTAAATCTAGGTGAGTAGGTAGTTTAGATGGAGGAGTAATTTTTCCTCTCCATCTACAGACGGATGGGAATCCACAACTGCCTGTAAGAATGGCCACAACAGGAACAGGAATACACCATTCAGCCTATTAAACCTGCTCCACCATTAATAGGATCACAGTTGATATGACACTCCTTACGTCCACTTTGTATGGTACAGAGGGTAAAGACATAAACCCCTGTAACATTTTTGCAGTACTTAAACGTGCGCTTCAGATGCCAAGGCATTCGAGGCAATAGGCCAAATGCTGGCAAATGGAATTGGAATAGTTAGAAGCTTGTTTTTGACCAGACTGAATGTGCCAAAAGGACTTTTTCCTGCAAGCTACACTGTTCACTTCAATACATGGACCAGCTATTAACTATTTAAACATTAAAAATGCAAAATATTTGAGCCAGTATCATACTTTTCTCACTCAAGTCATTACAAAGACTACAAAAGCATGTCACTCGCAATATTTCTAATCGTTAATTGCCTCGGAAAAGTTAGTTTCCGAAAGGTTCATTATTCAGCAAAATAAAACAAGGAACTGCAGTTGCTAGGGATCCAAAAACAAAAACCCCTGGAGAAACTCAGCAGGTCTGACAGCACCTTGACAGAAAATAGGAATTAACGGTTTTACCCATCTCGACAACACCAGGTTGTGTCACAAAGGGCTTATTTTAGTACAGCCAAACCATTTCTGATTACTCAGTCTCCATTATCACTTATCCAGCTTTTCTTCCCTGGCTTACTAGTCTCAATCCTTTTGCCCAGTATCATCTTTTCCTCTACTTATCCTCATTCCATTTTGCCCCACCCCTACCATCATCTAAATACCACGCTTTCCCCTCCAACAAAAACAAAGAACTGCAGAAGGTGCAGATCTGAAACAAAAATTGCTAGAGAAGATCAGCCGGTCTGACAGTATCTGTAGGAGAAAGCAGAGTTAATATGGAGTCCAGAGACAGTGCTCTGCCAGACCTGCTGAGTTTCTGCAGCATTTCTGCTGTGTTTCATTACTGACTTTTGTGCTTTGAAAATTAGAAATGCCACTCAACACTTCTGTTACACCAAGACAGCTGGTCTCAAGTGAGCGCTAACTATCCAGGGTCAAATAGGGTTGTCAAACTCTTCTGGACTCAAGGTCCAAAGTTTCAGCCTTACCATCTAGAACTCAAAAATGTATAGAGGCATTGAAAATAAAGTTTTACCCTCCCCAACACTTTGAGGACTGTCAATCCTACCAAGCATTTTACATCAGAACTTAAAAAAAATCAAACTAGTAACAGTTCCATGAGACTGCTGGGAGAGGAGAAAAAAAGAGAGAAAAAATGATTAAATTAGATTACCTACAGTGTGGAAACAGGCCCTTCAACCCAACAAGTCCACACCGCCCCTTGAAGCATCCCATCCAAACCCATCCCCATTCCCTATAACCCACATACCCCTGAACACTATGGGCAATGTAGCATAGCCAATCCACCTAGACTACACATCTTTGGACTGTGGGAGGAAACAGGGCACCCAGAGGAAACCCATGCAGACACAGGGAGAATGTCTCTGTGTAGAGTTTGCACAGTCACCAGAGGCTGGAATTGAACCAGGGTCCCTGGTGCTGTGAGGCTGCAGTGCTAGCCACTGAGCCACCGTACCACCCCAAAAGGCATAAGTAAATTAGCCATACATTAAAGCTTAATTTTAACTAACCAAGGATATGAATACTGAAATGAACTGTTAGTGGAATCATCTACCCACTTATGAAGTGAGCATGAAAGACTAACTGCAGCTTAATGAAAACATCTTAAGCACTTCAAGAAAATGGAACAACATACACACCCTGATGGACCTAGATGCCCTTTAAATAAATGGATTGTTTGCAACTAAATAAAACCATGTAGTTTTTTTAGCCTCCTGATCATTACCACAAATGTTGGCAGTACAATGGCACCAGCAAGAGTAGTCTTATTGCAGTACTTCTACAAGCACCTTAGATTATGGATCAGTGCGATTTCATAAGAAAAAAGGAAACATACAAAATATTCTACTCGGGGGCATGTCATGTCCCATTTCAGTTTCCTCATTTTCCTCTTACCTTTTCACTTACCACCTCATTGTAAGCGTCACATAATAATCAGCCTTCACCTTTAGCACATGGTTAGTAGAGGCTGCTTATTATTCCATAAGAATCTTTGCAATACTTAAAACGCAGCTCCGTAGAGCCATTTCTGGCACAAACTCGCTGCTGGGAGTGAGTCACAATCCAATCTCATGAGCTGTACTGACATTGAAGACACATGGCAAGTAACATGGAGGCTGAAATAACTGAAGTCCATTTACAGAAGAACCAATTCTTTGATCAGAGTATTGTTACAGGTACTCCATATACACCCAAAACACAAGTACAACAATGACACACAACTTTCAGTTACATTATTTACTACAAACGGATTAAGCATATGAGATTCTCACAATCATTACTTGCAACGCAGAAGCTAAAGACTCCAACCTCACTGACTATTTCTGATAGGCATTAAAAATGCAAAAACAAAACATGGGTGGGCCAACATACTCAACATTGAGCATTAAGTGCACAGCTCTTCAAGCAATCAAAGGCAAACAGCACTTAATTTCTAAAATAAAAAAACCAAGAACCAAGGCACAAAGTGGACTGTTCATCCATTCAAAATTGCAGGCAGTTCTGTAACTTCAGGTAAAGCATGCAGAAGAAAACTGGTTTCTGAAAAGGACGCATTTACCTTCACCCCTGTAGCAGATTCTTACCTTGAACTGAACTTGAGGTTCTCCTTGATCACCCATAGCTTTTTCTTAAAAAAAAACCCTTTAACAGAAAAGACAACCTTTAATTGAAAAGCACAATCAGAAACGGGTCAGAAACACAGTTCAAGGCTTTACGTGTGTGGAGACATGGCGCATTATCACAAAAGGGCGGAAAGGACTCAAAAATAACGGTCCCCTGAAAGAATTTAAAGTGGCACAGAAAAGAGTGGCAGCAAGTCACAAAAAAAAAGGGTGGGACGCAGATAGTTTGCTGCCCCCTGGCCCAACAAGTGATTTTAAGGATTAAAAAAAATTGATAGAAATCAGCCTGGGACCGCAGCGAGGAGTTCCAGCAGCAAAAAGGCCGAACAAAGGGGATAGGCCCGGGGAGGGGAATGGGGACAGAGGAAGGCCCGAGGCGGTGGGGATGGAGAAAAGGCGCCATGTGCTGGCGCCGCCCGGGCTTCAAACCCGGGGCCAGGCCTTCGCTCCCTCCTCAACCCCGTGTACGCTTAGGGGGCGGAACCCGGGGGGGGGGGGGGGGGAAGGGGTGCAGAGTATCTCCCGGGGAGTGGTGGGGGCACAGTCTCCCTCCTGAGGGCGGGGGTAAAGAGACAGTGAGCCGGGAGGGGGACCCCAGGCTGAGGGAAGGCCTAAGGGCCCGGGAGAGCGGGAAATGGCGCCGCGGCCTCGCCGCAAACGGCCGAGAGCGGGAAGCCCAGGCCCGGGATTGAAAGGTGTAAGGGAGCCTCTGTCCACCTTTCCGTACCCTCCCCGGGATATCAGGGACACGGTAACCGCCCTCCATCCGCTCCCCCCACAACATCTCCCGGACCCTCACCTTCCAGAAACCTCTCTCCCTCAAAATGGACGCTCGAGCCTCAAATATTCAGCTCAGCGCAGCACGTGACCAGCCGCGGTGCGCGTGTCCGCAGAGGGAGGCGTGGGCTGGGTGCGCGTCCCCGCGGGGGCGGGGTTTTGTGTGTGTGACGGAGTGAGCGTGCGCAGGCACCGTTCGCGTGTCTCTGAGTGAGCATGCGCGCGGGGACATGTAACCATGTGGAGTTCCGTATGATCTGGCTGTATCCCTTTCCTACCTACTATCCTCATCCCGCCTTCCCTGGACTGACCTATCCCCTCCCTACCTCTCTTCTCCTCTCTCCATCTTCGGTCCGCCTCCCCCTCTCTCCCTATTTATTCCAGAACCCTCACCCCATCCCCCTTTTCATCCAGCTTCACACTTTATTACCTTGGATTCTCCAGCATCTGCAGTTCCCATTATCCCTGTACCCCCTTACCTGGGTTTGGTTTGTGGAAACAGTGTAATGCTGTCAGTCTGGGTTCAATCCACACACTTTGATCAACCTTTCCCCTCTCCTAAGCAATTATGACACTCAGGCTAAACTACCAACCTCTGTGCGTGTCTCTCTCGCTCTCTCACTAAAGAGCAGCCCTGTGGTCTGGTAAAACTACAGCAATTTGTCATTCCTCACCATGTAGCTGTCTGATCTATCACCATTCCCACTGTATTATTTACATTTTTTTCCACCATTATTCTGATTTTAGATAATGCTGGGTCTTCTTGCGTTCATACTTTGAGTAAATTGAGTGAGGAAGAAGCTTTTGAATTACTAATGAGTTGCAGAGTTTTTGACAGCAGGTAGGGAAGTGGAGTTCAGGCCAAAATGAGATCAGCCATTCAATGGTGGGCAGGTTCAAGGGGCTCAATAGCCTACTTCTGCTTAATGTTCATGACCTAATATTTGCACACAGCTATAGGTTGTACCCACAGCACATGGACTGCAGCGGTTGAAGAAGGCAGCTCAGCCCCACCTTCTCAAAGGTCATTTAGGGACAGGCCGCAACACTGGCCCATCCAGCGACACGCATCACACAAGTGAATAAGGAAAAGTCCTGAATAACAGCGTGGAATGGTCATAGTTCAGAAAGTGGTCATTGAGCTCGTCACATCTATTGCTAGCTCACTGATGCAGCAATTCAGATAGGACAGAAACAAAGCTGTACATGGTGGGAAGGAAAGCAATAAGTGAACGTGGAAAGCAGCAGAAACAGAGGGCAGCATCAAATAGGTTCAAAATTCAAAACATGTTAAAAAGACAAAATTAAAGGCACAATTATCGGTTACTAGTGGTGTACCACAAGGTTCTGTTTTGGGGCCACGGCTGTTTGTCATTTTTATAAATGACCTGGATGAGGGCGTAGAAGGATGGGTTAGTAAATTTGCAGATGACACTAAAGTCGGAGTCGGGGTGGATAGTGTGGAAGGATGTTGCAGGTTTCAGAGGGACATAGATAAGCTGCAGAGCTGGGCTGAGAGGTAGCAAATGGAGTATAATGTGGAAAAGTGTGAGGTGATTCACTTTGGAAGGAGTAACAGGAATACAGAGTACTGGGCTAACGGTAAGATTCTTGGTAGTGTGGATGAGCAGAGAGATCTCAGTGTCTATGTGTATAGATCCCTGAAAGTGCCACCCAGCTTGTTAAGAAGGTGTACGGTGTGTTAGATTTTATTGGTAGAGGGATTGAGTTTTGGAGCCATGAGGTAATGTTGCAGCTGTACAAAACTCTGGTGCAACCGCACTTGGAGTATTGTGTACAGTTCTGGTCACCCCATTATAGGAAGGATGTGGAAGCTTTGGAAAGGCTGCAGAGGAGATTTACCAGGATGTTGCCTGGTATGGAGGGAAGGTCTTATGAGGAAAGGTTGAGGGACTTGAGGCTGTTTTCGTTAAAGAGAAAGTGAAGAGGTGACTTAATAGAGACACACAGGATGATCAGAGGATTAGATAGCAGGGACAGTGAGAGCCTTTTTCCATGGATGGTGATGGCTAGCACGAGGGGACATAGGTTTAAATTGAGGGGTGATAGATATAGGACAGATGTCAGAGGTAGGTGCCTTACTCAGAGAGTAGTAAGGGCGTGGAATGCCCTGCCTGCAAATCAACAGCTTTAAGGGCATTTAAATGGTTGTTGGATAAACATACAAATGATAATGGAATAGTGTACATTAGATGGGCTTCAGATTGGTCTCACAGGTTGGCGCAACATTGAGGGCCGAAGGGCCTGTACTGTGCTGTAATGTTCTGTATTCTATGTTCAATGTAGGCACAATTATTGCAGATGATGTATGCTGTAAATTGGGAGAGGGGAGTGTGCAGTGGGACCTCAATATCCTCGTGCATCAGTTGCTGAAGGTGAGCATGCAGGTACAGCAGGCAGTAAAGAAGGTAAATGGTATGTTGGCCTTCACTGCGAGGGGTTTCGAGTACAGGAGCAGGGATGTGCTTTTACAGTTGTACAGGGCCTTGGTGAGACCACACCTGGAATACTGTGAGCAGTTTTGGTCTCATTTTCCGAGGAAGGATACTCCTGCTCTCGAGGGAGTGCAGCGAAGGTTTACCAGGCTGATTCTGGGGATGGCGGGTCTGACGTATAAGGACAGATTGACTAGGTTGGGATTGTTTTCATTGGAGTTCAGAGGAATGGGGGTGATTGCATAGAAACTTATAAAATTCTAACAGGACTGGACAGGGAGGAATTTCCCGATGGTGGGTGTGTCCAGAACCAGGTCACAGTCTGAGGATTCGGCGTAAACCATTAAGGCGGGAGGTGAGGAGACATTTCTTCACCCAAAGAGTGGTGAGCCTGTGGAATTCATTACCGCAGAAAGTAGTTGATGCCAAAACATTGAATGTATTAAAGAGGCAGCTAGATATAGCACTTGGGGCAAATGAGATCAAAGGTAATGGGGCAAAAGCAGGATTAGGGAATTGAGTTGGATGATTAGCCGTGATTGTGATGAATGGTGGAGCAGTCTCAATGGGCTGAGTGGCCTCCTCCTGCTCCTATCTTCTAAGTTTCTATGTTTCAAAACAAAAAATACTAATGAAGTGTCACCTGGACTCAAAACATCAGCTTGTTGTCTCTCCATGGATGCTGCCTGACCTGCTGTGATCTCCAAGTACAAAGGCACTCCACCTGAATACAGAGATAATGGGAACTGCAGATGCTGGAGATTCCAAGATAATAAAATGTGAGGCTGGATGAACACAGCAGGCCAAGCAGCATCTCAGGAGCACAAAAGCTGACGTTTCGGGCCTAGACCCTTCATCAGAGAGGGGGATGGGGGGAGGGAACTGGAATAAATAGGGAGAGAGGGGGAGGCGGACCGAAGATGGAGAGTAAAGAAGATAGGTGGAGAGGGTGTAGGTGGGGAGGTAGGGAGGGGATAGGTCAGT
Source organism: Stegostoma tigrinum (assembly GCF_030684315.1). Taxonomy (NCBI): domain Eukaryota; kingdom Metazoa; phylum Chordata; class Chondrichthyes; order Orectolobiformes; family Stegostomatidae; genus Stegostoma; species Stegostoma tigrinum. The sequence continues at coordinate 1,448,446 of NC_081379.1, read as the reverse complement.
CCAGGGAAGACGGACAGGTCAAGGAGGTGGGATGAGGTTAGTAGGTAGCTGGGGGTGCGGCTTGGGGTGGGAGGAAGGGATGGGTGAGAGGAAGAACCGGTTAGGGAGGCAGAGACAGGTTGGACTGGTTTTGGGATGCAGTGGGTGGGGGGGAAGAGCTGGGCTGGTTGTGTGGTGCAGTGGGGGGAGGGGATGAACTGGGCTGGTTGAGGGATGCAGTGGGGGAAGGGGAGATTTTGAAACTGGTGAAGTCCACATTGATACCATATGGCTGCAGGGTTCCCAGGCGGAATATGAGTTGCTGTTCCTGCAACCTTCGGGTGGCATCATGGTGGCAGTGCAGGAGGCCCATGATGGACATGTCATCAAGAGAATGGGAGGGGGAGTGGAAATGGTTTGCGACTGGGAGGTGCAGTTGTTTGTTGCGAACTGAGCGGAGGTGTTCTGCAAAGCGGTCCCCAAGCCTCCGCTTGGTTTCCCCAATGTAGAGAAAGCCGCACCGGGTACAGTGGATGCAGTATACCACATTGGCAGATGTGCAGGTGAACCTCTGCTTAATGTGGAATGTCATCTTGGGGCCTGGGATGGGGGTGAGGGAGGAGGTGTGGGGACAAGTGTAGCATATCCTGCGGTTGCAGGGGAAGGTGCCGGGTGTGGTGGGGTTGGAGGGCAGTGTGGAGCGAACAAGGGAGTCACGGAGAGAGTGGTCTCTCCGGAAAGCAGACAGGGGTGGGGATGGAAAAATGTCTTGGGTGGTGGGGTCGGATTGTAAATGGCGGAAGTGTCGGAGGATAATGCGTTGTATCCGGAGGTTGGTAGGGTGGTGTGTGAGAACGAGGGGGATCCTCTTGGGGCGGTTGTGGCGGGGGCGGGGTGTGAGGGATGTGTCGCGGGAAATGCGGGAGACGCGGTCAAGGGCGTTCTCAATCACCGTGGGGGGGAAGTTGCGGTCCTTAAAGAACTTGGACATCTGGGATGTGCGGGAGTGGAATGTCTTATCGTGGGAGCAGATGCGGCGGAGGCGGAGGAATTGGGAATAGGGGATGGAATTTTTGCAGGAGGGTGGGTGGGAGGAGGTGTATTCTAGGTAGCTGTGGGAGTCGGTGGGCTTGTAATGGACATCAGTTACAAGCTGGTTGCCTGAGATGGAGACTGAGAGGTCCAGGAAGGTGAGGGATGTGCTGGAGATGGCCCAGGTGAACTGAAGGTTGGGGTGGAAGGTGTTGGTGAAGTGGATGAACTGTTCGAGCTCCTCTGGGGAGCAAGAGGCGGCGCCGATACAGTCATCAATGTACCGGAGGAAGAGGTGGGGTTTGGGGCCTACACAGGCTGGTGTGGTCTAGTCTCTGTTATGGAGATGTGACTACTGGATGACCAAATGTTCAGGGATATTTGACATTCGGGGAGGAGAGGTAAAAAGGAAAAGGAGGGGATGGTTGTCTTAATAAGGGATAGTATTAGTGTATCGGTGAGAGATGATTCCAATCAGAGGAATGGGATGTAGGGTTGTTTGCATGGAACTAAGAAATAGAAAGGAGCAGCCAATAGTGATGAGAGTTTTCAGAGATAATGGGAACGGCAGATGCTGGAGAATCCGAGATAACAAAGTGTGGGGCTGGATGAATACAGCAGGCCGAACAGCATCTTCAATGTTTTCAAATAGCAGTAATAATGTAGGGCACTGTATAAATCGTGAAAATAGAGATAAAAGAATAATGCAGAAATCATAGGGGGCTTCAATCTCCATATAAACTGGATAAAAGCATTTAGTAGCATTACTGTGGAGGACCAATTCCTGGAGTGTACGGAAGGTGAGTCTTCTGGAGCAGTGTGTGGAAGAATCAGCTGAAGAATGAGCTATTTAGCTCTCGTATCATGTCATAGGAACAGGCGAATGAATAATCTCACTATAAAGGAGCTCTTCGGAAAGGGTGGAGACAAAATGAAGGAATTTTACATTTAGTTTTAATGTAGTGTAAATGAGCCTAAACAAAGGGCCCCTCATCTAAACAAGGAATATGAGAAAAGTATGGGAATAAAACAAGACTTGCAGATGCTGGAGATCTGAAACATCAAAAAAAAATTGTTGGAGAAGCTCAGCATGCCTTGCAGCATCTGTCAAAGGATAAACAGAATTAACATTTTGAATCCAGTGACCCTTCTTCCGTTCTGAAAAGAAAAGTATTGCAGACAACTTGGTTGTGAAAGGTTGAGAAACAATAGAAAAAAAGAATAATGATAGACATGGCTAACATTTAAATAGTAAGTGCATTGTATTACAACAAATTTACATTAGTTCCAGGCAGAGAAACTCAACAGGAAAAAGATCCAAATATGAATCACAAAAGAAGTTAAAAGATTGTATTAAATCACAGGAAACAGCATTTAGAGTTGCCAAAAACTCTGAGGATTGGGAGCATTATGGAATTCTGCAAAAAGAAGTAACTGACAAAGATAGGGAAAGTAAATATATGAAAGTAAACTTGAAAGAAATATAAAATGGACTGTAAAATATTCTATACATATATTGAAATGAAAATATTAGCAAAGTCAAATATGGTCCTACTAGGGGTAAAGACAGGAGAATTTATAGTGGGAAAAATGGTAACAGTAGGGAAACTAAACCAATACTTTGTGTAATACTTTCACAGAGGAAGATATGAAAACCTCCCAAAAATATGAGAAAGCCAAAGGATTAGTGAGAATAGGAACTGAAAACAAATGAGAATTGTTTCATAAGAAAGTAGTGCTGGAGAAAATAATAGGACCAAAATTTGGTAAATCCCCTAGATCTCAAGGTCCACATTGGAATAGTCAGACTGGCAGATGAAGTCATGAAGAAGCCACAGAGTGTATTCCAAACTGTTTTACAGAACAATAAATGGTGGATTCAACTGGGGATCAGGCCATTGCGGATCTAATGATGTGTAATGAGGTAGGTTTAGTAAATGATGTCAGTGTAGACAGTGACCAGAGCATGGTAGAATCTAGCATTCAGTTTAAGAGAGAGAAACCTGGATCAGAAACAAGTGTGCTAAACTTAAATAAGGGTAACTGCAGAGAAATGAGAGCAAAGTGGGCTAAAGTGGACTGGGAAGGAGGTTAGCAGCAAAGATGATTGATGAACAATGGTAGATGTTTAAGCAAATAGATACATTCCAGTGAGAAAGAGGAATTCTTGGAAGGGAATAAATCAGCTAAAGTTAATCAGGAGAACTAAGGATAACATCAGATAAAAACACAATGTGACAATGATTAATGGTAAACCAGAGGATTGGGAAAGTTTTAAGGATCAAGGAAAGATGACCAAAAACAATTAAGAGGGAGAAAACAAACTTTGAGGATAAACTTACAAGTCATATCAAGACAGACAGCAAGAGCTTCTTTAAATATATAAACAGGAGGAGAGAAGCCAAAGTAAACAAAGGCCCCTTAGGGAGTCAGGATATGAAAATAACAATAGGGAACCAGGAAATGACATCAGTCATCGACTTTACATCAGTCTTGCCGGGATTCCAAAATTACTAAGCAATCAAAGGGCAAGAGAAGGAGAGGAAATAACTTCATTAACTGTCACTCTTGAAGAACTGCTATGAAAGCTGACGGGACTAAAGACAATAAGTGCCCAGCACCTGATGGGATGTACCGTAGGATATTAAAGGAAGTAGCTGCAGAGATAGTGGTAGTAATCTTCCAGGAATCCTTAGATTCCAGAGAAGTCCTAGAGGGTGGAAAATTGCAAGTGAAAAACCGTTTATTAAAAGAGGGAAGGATACAAAAATTGTGTGAAAAACATGGGCCAGTTATTTTAATACCAGTATTTGGGAAAGTGTTGGTCTATTCTAAAGGATGTAAGAGAAGAGCATTTAGAAATACGGACTATGATCAGAAGAGTCAGCCTGGTTTCATGAAGTGGAACACATGCCTGGTGAATTGATTATAGTTCTTGAGGAAGTAACGAACAGGATGGGTAAAGGGGAGCGGGGACCAGCGCTGGGGCCGCAGCTATTTACAATGTATATTAATTACTTGAATGAAGAAAGTGAATGTACAATGGCTAATCTTGCACAAGATTCAAAAATAGTGGGAAAGCAAGTGGTAAAAAGTCTGCAGAACACAGGAATAGGCCATTCAGCCCCTCAAATCTGTTCCAACGATTCAATGAGATTATGACTGATTTGTGGCCAAAGACCATTATCTGCTTCGGGCTCATATCTCTTAGTACCTTTGCTTAACAAAAACATCCCTGTCTTCGATTTAAAATTAACAACAGTTCCAACATACACTGCCATTTGTGGGAGAGTGTTCCAAACCTCTCCCACCCTTTGTTTGTAGAAGCGCTTCTTAACATCTCTCCTGAATTGTCTGGCCCTAATTCTCAGACTATGCCCCTAGTTCTAGAATACCCAAACAATGAAAATAGTTTATTATTATCTACCCTGACTTTTCCTGTGAATATCTTGAAGACTTTGATCAGATCAGCAATTAACCTTCTAAATTCTAGAAAAATCGGACTTAATTTTTATAATCGGACTTAATTTTTATAATCACTCCACTTAGATAGGTTAAGTGAATGGCCCAAGACTTGGCAGACAGAATATAATGAGGGAAGATGTGAGGTTGTAAACTTTGGCAGGAAGAATAGAAGAGCTTAATATTATTTAATAAAAATAAAACTGCAGAAAGCTACAGAACAGAAGGATTTGGAATAAAAACAGAAAGAACTATGGACGCTGTAAATCAGGAACAAAAACAAAGTTTCTGGAAAAGCTCAGCTGGTCTGGCAGCACCTATGAAGGAAAAAACAGAGTTAGCGTTTTGGGTCTGGCGACCTTGTTCTTTCCTTCCCAGATGCTGCAAGACCTGAGAAGGATTTGGAATTCCTCACCCACAAGTCACAAATAAGTTGGTGTCCAATTTCAGTAGGTGACAGAGGAGGACAATGGACTGTTGGTCTTTGTTTCAAAGGCACTGGAATATGAGAATAGGGAGGTTTTGGTAAACGTATACAGGGTGCTAAGCAAACCATGTTTGGTATACTGCAAAGAGTTTTGGGCCCCTTATCCAGGAAAGGATAGATTGGCATTGGAGGCAGTCCAGAGAAAGTCCAGAGTTACAGCACCTCATATTCCACTTGGGAATCCTGCAGCACACTGGAATCAATGTGGACTTCACAAGCTTCAAAATCTCCCCTCCCCACTGCATCCCAAAACCAGCCCAGATCGTCCCCGCATCCCTAACCTGTCCATCCTCCCTCCTCCCTCGTCAAGCTGCACCTCCATTTCCTACCTACTAATCTCATCCCAACCCCTTGACCTGTCCGTCCTCCCTGGACTGACCTATCTCCTCCGTACCTCCCCACCTACACTCACCTTTACTGGCTCCATCCCCACTTCTTCGACCTGTCTGTCTCCTCTCCACCTATCTTCTCCTTTATCCATCTTTGACCCATCTCCCCATCTCTCCCTATTTATTTCAGAACCTCCGTCTCCTCCCCCATTTCTGAAGAAGGGTCTAGGCCTGCAACGTCAGCTTTTGTGCTCCTGAGATGCTGCTTGGCCTGCTGTGTTCATCCAGCTCCACATCTTGTTATCCTGGGGAAAGTTCACTTGGCTGATCCCAGCTGTAGAGGGACTTATGAGGAGAGGTTCAGTCAGTTGGGCTTGTACTCATTGGAGTTTAGAAGAATTAGAGGTGACTTTATTGAAACATATAAGACTGTCAGGAGACTTGACAGCAGTGGATGCTGAGGGATAGCTTCTTATTGTGAGAGAGTTCCAGCACCAGAGGGCATCTTTTTAGCGTAAGAGGTTGCACATTTAAGTCAAAGATGAGGAGGAATTTGTTCTTTCAGAGGGAGGTGAATCTGTGGAGTTCTTTACCACACAGGGCTATTGAGGGCTGGATCAGTGAGTAGGCCGAAGGCTAACGTATACAGATTTTTAATCATAGAGTCATACAGCATGGAAACAGACCCTTTGGCCCAACTCGTCCATGTTGACCAGGTTTCCTAAACCAATCTAGTCCCATTTGCCTGCATTTGGTCCAAATCTGTCTAAACCCTTCCTTTTTGTGCATCTGTCCAAATGGCTTCTAAATGTTTGTAATTGTACTCGTCTCTACCAATTCCTGTGGCAGCTCACTCCTTTCACACACCACCCACTTGTTTGAAAAGATTGCCCCTCAGGTCCGTTTTAAATCTTTCCCCTCTCACCTTAAACCTATGCTCTCTAATTTTGGACTCCGCTACCTGAGGGAAAACACCTTTCCTATTTACCTTATCCATGCTCCTTGTGATTTTATAAACCTCTATAAGGTCACTCTTCAGCCTCTTATAGAACATAGAACATTACAGCACAGTACAGGCCCTTTGGCCCTCGATGCTGCGCCGACCCGTGAAACCAACCTGATGCCCATCTAACCTACACTATTCCATTATCATCCATATGTTTATCCAATGACCATTTCAATGCCTTAAACTTGGCGAGTCTGCTACCGTTGCAGGCAGGGAAGTCCACGCCCTTACTACTCTCTGAGTAAAGAACCTACCTCTGACATCTGTCCTATATCTTTCACCCCTCAATTTAAACCTATGTCCCCTCATGCTAGCCATCCAGGGAAGAACAGTCCGAGGCAATGCAGCATCTCATATTAATTGAATTGCTCCAGTGATGACAACTTTGCTGTAAATTTTTTTGCACCGTTTTCAGTCTAATAACAGTGTTCGTGTGGCAGGGTGACCAGAATTGTTCACAGTACTCCAAACTGGCCTACAGCCGTAACATGACATCCCAACTCCTGTGGTGACTGATGAAGGCAAGTGTGCCAAATGCCTTCTTCACCATCCTATCTACCTGTGACTCCACTTTCGAGGAACTATGTTCCTGCATCCTTAGATCTCTCTGCTCAACTGCACTCGCGAGGCCTTACCACTAACTGCATAAGTCCTGCCACAATTTGTCTTACCAAAATGCAGCACCTCGGAATTATCTAAATTAAACTCCATCAGTAAGGGAATCAAGGGTTCTGGGGAAAATACGGGAAATTGGAGCTCAGCGTTATGATATCAGCTATGATCTCATTGAACAACAGACTAGATTGGACTAAATGGCCAACTTCTGCTCCTACATTTTATGGTCTACATCCCAGAATGCTGAAAAAGATCCTATACAGATACTACACGTATTGATGGTCATCATCCAAAGTTTCATAGACCCTGGGATGGCTCCTGCAGATTGAACGGTAAAATGTAACATACCTATTCAAGGAAGGAGGAGGGTAGAAAGTGGAGAGATACAGGCCTGACGTCAGTCGAAAGGAAATTGCTAGAATGCTGTTCTGTGATGTATTGTTCTATGTTCTATAAGGATGTTCTAACTGAATGCTAGGGAAATCAGGGTAGGATTGGACAGGGTCTACATGGATCTATAAAAGAGAAAATCAGGTATAACAAACCTGTCAGATCTTCTCGAGGATGTAACATTTTTTATTCATTAAGGAGATGTTGGTATCACTGGCTATTCCCGTACTAACTGCTCAGTCCTAGTTGCGCTGGGCAAAGTGATGGTGAGTTGCAGTCCATTCTCCTGGATGCAACAAGGGAACAAGTGATATTGGATTTTGTAATAATTTAACTTAATTTTAATTTAATTTGTGAGTTAGTTAGCAATCTAATTGTGCTTGAACAGTTATCAAATAGTGATCAAAACGTCATCAATTCTCCTCCACGTCATCGTCTCTCCTCATCAATTCATTGTAGTGTTTAAGAGTGAAAAGCATGAATTAGCTGCTAGTTAAGGCCGACTTCAATAAGATGGAATGAGACAGAGATTGTTCACAGTAAGCTGGGAAAATCTGCTAATGAGTAAAACAACTGAAGATCAGTGGAGATAACACAGTGTGGAGCTGAAGGAAGACAGCAAGCCAGGCAGCACCAGAGGGAACACAGTGTGGAGCTGGAGGAACACAGCAGGCCAGGCAGCACCAGAGGGAACACAGTGTGGAGCTTGAGGAACACAGCAGGCCAGGCAGCACCAGAGGGAACATAGTGTGGAGCTGGAGGAACACAGCAGGCCGGGCAGCACCAGAGGGAACACAGTGTGGAGCTGGAGGAACACAGCAGGCCAGGCATCATCAGAGGGAACACAGTGTGGAGCTGGAGGAGCACAGCAGGCCAGGCAGCATCAGAGGAGCAGAGTCAGAGTCATACAGCATGGAGCAGGGACCTGAAATGTCAACTTTCCTGCTCCTCTGATGCTGCCTGGCCTGCTGTGTTCCTCCAGCTCCACACTGTGTTATCTCTGATGCTGCCTGGCCTGCTGCGTTCCTCCAGCTCAACACTGTGTTCCCTCTGGTGCTGCCTGGCCTGCTGTGTTCCTCCAGCTTCACACTGTGTTCCCTCTGATGCTGCCTGGCCTGCTGTGCTCCCCCAGCTCCACACTGTGTTCCCTCTGATGCTGCCTGGCCTGCTGTGTTCCTCCAGCTCCACACTGTGTTCCCTCTAGTGCTGCCTGGCCTGCTGTGTTCCTCCAGCTCCACACTGTGTTATCTCTGACTGCAGTGCCAGCAGTTCTTACTATCTCTGAAGATCAGTGGAGGATGTTTGAAGAAACATTTAATACGATACAGAGCCAGTTTATACCCCTGAGAGAGAATACACCACTTTACAGAAGAAAACAGCCAACATCAGACAATCACAGAGATAAGGGGCTGTTTAAAACTAAAAGAAAGTGCTTTCAAAAATGCAAAAACCAGCACAGATCCTGATGGATGGGAAAGATACAAAGACCAATTAAGGGTCACAAAGCGGCCGATAAGAGCAACAGAAAGGGATTATGAAAGGAAGATTGCCAGGGACATTAAAATCAAGAGGAATATATTTTATAGTTACATAAACGAATGGCAGCTGATCAGGAACTATCTCAGTCTGTTAAAGACTGAGAGTGGGGAAATTGTCAATGATTATGGGAAAAGGCCAGTCATGCTGAATAATTATTTTTCCTCTGTATTTACTGTAGTAAAGGAGGATGGCTTGCTATAAGTCCCAAGGAAATTAATATTGGATTGGGAACAGAGACTGAACAAAATTAATGTGAGTAAAACAGCTGTAATGAGGAAATTTAAGAAATGAAAGAGTGACAAATCCCTGGGACCCGATGGTCTCCATACAATGGTGTGAAAGGAAGGAGGGGAGCACATTGTAGACTCTCTGACTATAATCAGAGTTCCATAGATGCAGGAGTTGTCCCTCTGGATTGGAAAATTACACATGCCACTCTGCTTTTTAAGAAGGGCGAAAGAGAAAACCCAGAGAATTACAGACCAAGATAATAAAGTGTGGAGCTGGATGAACGCAGCAGGCCAAGTCACATCTTCGGAGCACAAAAGCTGACATTTTGGGCCTAGACACTTCATCAGAAAAAAAACAAAAAAGAAATAATTACAGACCAGTCAGCCTCACATCTGTGGTGGGTAAATAGTTCAGTTTTTAATTAAGGATGTGGTAACTGAACACCTTAAAAATTTTTAGTTCCTCAGGGAGGGCCAGCATAGATTCATGATGGGTGGGTCATGCCTGATAAACCTTATAGTTTTTTGAAGAGGTGACTATAGTAATGGACAGGTGAATGTCTATGGATGTTGTTCATGTGAATTTCCATGTGGCATTTGATAAAGTCTCACACAAAAGACTGTCAACTAAGGTAGAACCCCATCGAAGTGAGGGCAAATTCCTGACATGGCTGGGAAATCGGTTGAGTGGCAGATGACACAAAGTAGAGATGGTGAGTAGATGCTCAAATTGGCAGCATGTGCTCAGTGGTGTCCCACAGGGATCAGTGTTAGGATTTCAATTATTCACATTATCTATTTAACAACTTGGATAGTGACACAGAAAGAAAAATTTCCAAATTTGCTGATGAAATGAAGTGAGGCAGTATTGTAAACAGCGTAGACAATAGCATAAAATTTCAAAGGGATATTGATAAACTAGGCACATGGGCACAACAATGGCAGATGGAATTCAATGTAAGTAAGCGTGAAGTTATCAGTTTTGGACTGAAAAAGGATAGGCCAGGTATGAAGTTAAATGCTGTGAATATCTAAAGAGACTGCATTCTAATGAGGAGTAACCTGAACGGAAATGTTAACTCTGCTTTCTCTGCGCAGGTGCTGCCAGACCTGCTGAGTTTCTCCAGCAATTTCTGTTTTTGTCTCATTTAACATTGCCCCATTTGACATTATTTTGTTTTAATGTTGTTCACTTTTGGGGCTGCTCTATTTGTTTTATGTCACTGGTTTTTGTTTTAGCAGCAATTACATGTATTGCTGGTGTTTCCTGCAATTGTGAATCAGCGTCCAGTTCCGCGCTGCCTGCATCCCAGCTGCCTTGCTTCCCACTTGGCCTTGTTTCTAACTCTGCGTCCCAGCTATGTTCTCTCCCCACACCCCTCTGCCCCCCGCCCCAGGCCTTGTTGACACAGTGGGTCACATCTCCCCATCCCAGATTCAATCTTCTACTCCTCAGTCCTCACCGCCCTCCTGATCTCCAACTGTGGTTCTGGGCTCCAACTAGAGGCAGAGGGTCGGTCAGTGCAGTCATCCTGCACAGATCAGTGTCTACCACTGGATGGAGCCTGGTGAATTTAACAGTACTGTAGCATATTACATGTTCCTTTTAAATTTTTCTCGTTTATTTCATTTGTTAATGTAGGAATTTAGCCATTTAAAGCATAAGTGGTACTGTATTAAATTCAGTACAAGTTTATTTTATTTTCTCTGCTAATAAAAGCCCTATGGAACCCAAATAAAGACTGAAAGAACTGTGGATATCGTAAATCAGGAGCAAAAACACAAGTTGCTGGAAAGGATCAGCAGGTCTGGCAGCATCTGTGAAGAGTAATCAGAGTTAATGTTTCAGGAAGCAGTTCTGAGGAAGGGTCCTGACCTGAAAAGGCAGCTTTCCTGCTCCTCTGATGCTGCCTGGCCTGCAGTGTTTGTCCAGCTCCACACTGTGTTATCGCTGACTCCAGCATCTGCACTTCTTGCTGTCCCTCAATGGAGGAGGGTATTTTCTCTGGTGGCAGGGTGTGCCTACAAGGGTGGCACGGTGGCTCTGTGGTTAGCACTGCAGCCTCACAGCACCAGGGACCCGGGTTCGATTCCACCCTCGGGTAACTGTCTGTGTGGAGTTTACACATTCTCCCTGTGTCTGTGTGGGTTTCCTGTGGGTGCTCCGGTTTCCTCCAAAGATGTGCAGGCTAGATGGATTGCCAACAGTGTTCAGCGATGTATAGGTTAGGTGCAAGGTTACAGGGATAGGGTAGGGGAATGGTTCTGGGTGGGATGGTCTTTGGAGGGTCAGTGTGGACTTGATGGGTTGAATGGCCTGCATCCACACTGTAGGGATTCTACAATGAGGAGGCACTGTACTCTTACACTAAGCTATCAAGGGATTTACTCACTCAAAGTAAGAGGGAGGTGTTGACTTATTGAACTCACCAGCCAGACCGCTTTCTGGGTATTGGAATCAATGGAGGATGTTGAAATCGTTCAGGAAAGTGGCATTGAGGTATCTGATCAGGCATGACCTTGTTGCATTGTGAAGCAGGCTCAAGGGACAGAATTGCCTCTTTCTGCTACAGTTTCCAATGTTCGTAATGGCCCGGGTTTCTCCCTGTCAACTCTGTCCAGACCACTCATGGTTGTGAAAATTTCTACTGAACCTCCTCTCAATCTTCTCTCTTCTCAGGGGAACAGTCCCAACTTTTACAGTCTGTCTATATTCCTGAATACCCTTGTTCCTTGTAAACCCACGCAGACACGGGGAGAACGTGCAAACTCCACGCAGACAGAGACCCAGGGCTGAAATCAAACCCGGGTGCCTGGTGCTGTGAAGCAGCACCGCTAACCACTGAGTCAGCGTGCCCCTTTAACCTGAGACTGTACCTTCTGGTCCTAGTCTTCTCCATGAGGGGAAAATCCTGTCAGCATTTACCCTGTCAAGTCCATTAGGAATCCAAAATGTTTCAATGAGATCACCTCTCACTATTATAAACCCCAGTGAGGAGAGTGCCAACCTGCTTAGCTTTTGATCATAAGACAACCCCCCCACACCAGGGATCCTCCTGGTGAAAATTCTCCGAACTGCCCCCAATGAAATTAAATAAGGGGAACAAAGCTGCTCACAGTGCTCCAGGTGTGGTCTCCCCAGCACCTTGTGCAGTTGCAGTAAGACTTCCCTGCTCTTACACTCCAAACCCCTTGAAATAAGGGCTAACATTCCATCAACCTTCCGGATTACCTGCTGTTCCTGTGTGCCAGCTTTCTGTGTTTCATGCACAAGTCCCCCAAGTCCCGCTGTGTTGCAGCCTTCTGCAGTTTTTCTAACAACTGGAAAGAGGTGATTGGGCATTTGGGGTTGCAAAGCATTGAACATGAGACTGCTTTGAAATTTAACATCAAAACATTAAAGAAGGTTATTGTCTAGTTGCTGTTTATGTAAATGTAGAGTGACTTTGGAAAGCAACATCTAACAAAGTTTCAAATAAAAGGAGGGCTGGGTTTTAATTGCTTTAATTGTAGGGAAAACAGACCTGTAAATCCTTGGGAACTACGCTGCTGCGTTATAGTGCCAGCCTCTGCATGGAGAGAATGGGTGTTTTTTTTGTTCCATAGCTGCCAGGAAGCTGTGGGCAGTTACATAGAACATAGAACATAGAAAAGTACAGCACAGTACAGGCACTTTGGCCCACAATGTTGTGCCGTGGAATAATCCTAATCCAAAAATAAAATAACCGAACCTACATTCCCCTCAATTCACTGCTGTCCATGTGCATGTCCAGCAGCCGCTTAAATGTCACTAATGACTCCGCTTCCACGACTTCCACTGGTAAACTATTCCATGCGCTCACAACTCTCTGGGTGAAGAACCTCCCTCTGACGTCTCCTCTATACCTTCCTCCTAACAACTTAAAACTATGACCCCTCGTGGCAGTCAGTCCTGCCCTGGGGAAAAGTCTCTGGCTATCGACTCTATCCATGCCTCTCATTACCTTGTACACCTAAAGTTACTGGAGACATTTGTGCAGAAGCAGTACTGTTTCTCCAAGCAGTAAGGTCCAGGTCATGGAGCCGAAAGCAGTACTCTTTGTATCTCTCTCAATGACTGTTTCTCAACTGAATCTGAAACACATTCTGAAGGTTTCCTATCGTACTGCAATCAATAATATCCTGAACTTAGTGACATGAACTTGAAGGAACTGTGAAAAAGGCACTTCATTCTAGCCTTTTAGTTTGAAAACAGAGATTTTCATACTTTTCCACTTATAGTGGCTCTTTTGAACTCTGTGTGTGTGTGTGTGTGTGTGTGTGTGTGTGTGTGTGTGTGTGTGTGTATCTGTGTGTGTGTGTGTGTATTTGTGTGTGCGTGTCTGTGTGTGTGTTGTCTGTGTGTGTGTGTTGTCTGTGTATCTGTGTGTGTGTATCTGTGTGTGCGTGTCTGTGTGTGTGTGTTGTGTGTGTGCGTGTCTGTGTGTGTGTGTGTGTGTGTGTGTGTGTGTGTGTGTGTGCGTGTCTGTGTGTGTGTGTGTTGTGTATGTGTGTTGTCTGTGTGTGTGTATCTGTGTGTGTTGTCTGTGTGTGTGTGTTGTCTGTGTATCTGTGTGTGTGTATCTGTGTGTGCGTGTCTGTGTGTGTGTGTTGTGTGTGTGCGTGTCTGTGTGTGTGTGTGTGTGTGCGTGTCTGTGTGTGTGTGTTGTCTGTGTGTGTGTGTGTTGTGTATGTGTGTTGTCTGTGTGTGTGTATCTGTGTGTGTTGTCTGTGTGTGTATGTGTGTTGTCTGTGTGTGTGTGTGTGTGTGTGTGTATCTGTGTGTGTGTGTTGTCTGTGTCTGTGTATCTGTGTGTGTTGTCTGTGTGTGTATGTGTGTTGTCTGTGTGTGTGTGTGTGTGTGTGTGCGTGTGTGTGTATCTGTGTGTGTGTGTTGTCTGTGTCTGTGTATCTGTGTGTGTGTGTATGTGTGTTGTCTGTCTGTGTGTGCGTGCCTGTGTGTGTGTCTGTGTGTGTCTGTGTGTGTGTGTGTGTGTGTCTGTGTGTGTGTGTCTGTGTGTGTGTGTGTCTGTGTGTGTGTTGTCTGTGTGTGTGTGTGTGTGTTGTCTGTCTGTGTGTGTGTGTTGTCTGTCTGTGTCTGTGTGTGTATTTGTGTGTGTGTGTTGTCTGTCTGTGAGTGTGTGTGTGTGTATGTGTTGTGTATGTGTGTTGTCTGTGTGTGTGTATCTGTGTGTGTTGTCTGTGTGTGTGTGTTGTCTGTGTATCTGTGTGTGTGTATCTGTGTGTGCGTGTCTGTGTGTGTGTGTTGTGTGTGTGCGTGTCTGTGTGTGTGTGTGTGTGTGCGTGTCTGTGTGTGTGTTGTCTGTGTGTGTGTGTGTTGTGTATGTGTGTTGTCTGTGTGTGTGTATCTGTGTGTGTTGTCTGTGTGTGTATGTGTGTTGTCTGTGTGTGTGTGTGTGTGTGTGTGTGTGTGTGTATCTGTGTGTGTGTGTTGTCTGTGTCTGTGTATCTGTGTGTGTGTGTATGTGTGTTGTCTGTCTGTGTGTGCGTGCCTGTGTGTCTGTGTGTGTGTCTGTGTGTGTGTGTGTCTGTGTGTGTGTTGTCTGTCTGTGTGTGTGTGTGTTGTCTGTCTGTGTGTGTGTGTTGTCTGTCTGTGTCTGTGTGTGTATTTGTGTGTGTGCGTTGTCTGTCTGTGAGTGTGTGTGTGTGTATGTGTGTGTGTCTGTCTGTGTGTGTGTGTGTGTGTGTATGTGTGTGTGTGTGTCTGTGTGTGTGTGTGTGTGTGTGTGTGTGTGTGTGTGTATTTATCTGTTTGGCATTACAAGTCTATGACTGAATTTGCATTGTAGTTTCATTGATAAGCAGTTTGCCAGTCATTTGAAGAATAAATTTAGCTCTTATGAACATATTATTTGGAGTTTGTTGAAAAGCCTGGTGAAAGACATTTTGTTCTGGTTATCCAGAATAAAGAGAAACAATTTGACCATTTTTGGTAAATGAATTAGACTTACACCTTTAGTCATGGAGAAGTGGTAGTTGATTTCCGGTACACTTGTTCCAAAATGTCCTTACGTAGTAAACTTTACCACAACCGATAAAAACTCGATCATAAATGACCTGAGCTTTTGAAGGTTGTTCCAATTATTATTTCAATTAATGTTGCACTTACCCAATGCAAATTCCCTTCTTTAGATAAGAGAAAAAGAGAAAATGCTCATCAACCAACCAACCATTTGCCTTCGTCAGGTGAAGTGACTCTTGTATATTCTAGCCCTCCTGAAATGAATGCTAACATTGCATTTGTGTCCCTAACTGCCAACTGAACTGGCATATTAACATTCAGAACTAGGACTCCTAAATCACTTTGTGCTGCAGATTTCCAAAGTCTTTCCCCATTTATAAAATAGTCTATGCCTCTATTCTTCCTGCCAAAGTGCATAATCACGCACTTTCCCACAATTTTTTGGGGAGTGTAATCATATTCTTAATTAGTACAGGTCAAGAGGTACTAATTGAAAAATGAGCTACATTGACCGGACCAGATGAACTTCATTCCGGAGTATTGGCAGAAATTGCAAATATAGTGGAGATATTGGTGATTAACTTTCATTATGTATAGCCTATGTAAAAGGTTTCTACTGACTGGAAAGTAGGAAACATAACCCATTATTTTAGAAGGGAACTTGCAGGGACTGGTGTTCCCATCGGTCTGTAGCCCTTGTCCTTCAGGATGGCAGTGGTAGTGGGTTTAGAAGGTGCTGTCGGAGGAACATGGAGAGTTTCTGTAGAGCACCTTGTTTGAGGAGCTGTTGGGTTGAGTTGGGATTGGCGAGTGGAGTGAAGTTAAGGTTTGAGTTTAGGGCTGCCTCAATCTGCTGGGGATATGTGAGAGATAATGGGAACTGCAGATGCTGGAGAATTCCAAGATGATAAAATGTGAGGCTGGATGAACACAGCAGGCCAAGCAGCATCTCAAGAGCACAAAAGCTGACGTTTCGGGCCTAGACCCTTCATCAGAAAATGGGGATGGGGAGAGGGTTCTGGAATAAATAGGGAGAGAGAGGGAGGCGGACCGAAGATGGAGAGAAAAGAAGATAGGTGGAGAGAGTATAGGTGGGGAGGTAGGGAGGGGATAGGTCAGTCCAGGGAAGACGGACAGGTCAAGGAGGTGGGATGAGGTTAGTAGGTAGATGGGGGTGCGGCTTGGGGTGGGAGGAAGGGATGGGTGAGAGGAAGAACCGGTTAGGGAGGCAGAGACAGGTTGGACTGGTTTTGGGATGCAGTGGGTGGGGGGGAAGAGCTGGGCTGGTTGTGTGGTGCAGTGGGAGGAGGGGACGAACTGGGCTGGTTTTGGGATGCGGTGGGGGAAGGGGAGATTTTGAAGCTGGTGAAGTCCACATTGATACCATTGGGCTGCAGGGTTCCCAGGCGGAATATGAGTTGCTGTTCCTGCAACCTGCGGGTGGCATCATTGTGGCACTGCAGGAGGCCCATGATGGACATGTCATGCTGGGGATATGTGGTGGGAGCTGATGGGCAAGGGTTCCTGCTGGGAAGGGGAGGGGAAGGTGCTGGTGGGCGGGGTCACAGTGGGGCTACAGCTAGGGGGCGGGGTTAGCGAGGAGGCGAGGCCACGTTGAAGATCGCCGCGGCTGAGGGGCGGGGTTACAGCTATTGGGCGGAGTTACACGGGCGAGCTGCGATGACTGATTGGGCGGGGTTATTGGAGTGACGTCGTGGGCCGCTGCGGTGCAGGGGCGGGGTTACAGTTAGTGGGCGGATTTGCAGTGAGGGGCGGGGTCGGGTCGGCCCGAGACAGGCCGCGCATGCCCAGTGCCGGCAGCCACACCCCCTTTTCCCCGCCCCTTCCCCCCTCCCCGCTGTTCGATGCCGGCACCCCCTCCCGGGGCTGAGTCGCTGAGCCCGGGGCACCCCATCATGAAGGACCGACTGGGAGACCTGCGGGCGGTAAGGAGACTGGAGGGAGTGATACCCGGGGGGGGGGGTCGTTGGCGCATGACCGGCGGAGTCTTCCCCCCCCACCACAGACCCTCGGGGCCTAGGCCGTGCCCAAACCACCCCCCCCCCACCCACCCGAACCCCCCCGCGGCTCCTGACCCCGGTAACGGTCTTTTCCCCCAAATCCCGGCTCCACTCGGTCCGGGACCGTTATCCGGCGCCTGGGGCGGGAGCCGGGAATTACTCAGTGAATCCGCAAAAAGTCCCGGGGGTGAGGTGGGGGGGTCACTACAACCGTGGCCCCTCTCTCCCCCCCCCCACCTCATCCTTCCCCCTCCCCCCCAACACGGCCTCCCATTCCCCCAACCCCATTCTCCACTCTCTCCCCCCCCCAACCCCATTCTCCACTCTCCCCCCGCAACCCCATTCTCCACTCTCTCCCCCCCCAACCCCATTCTCCACTCTCCCCCCCCCAACCCCATTCTCCACTCTCCCCCCCCCAACCCCATTCTCCACTCTCCCCCCCCAACCCCATTCTCCACTCTCCCCCCCCAACCCCATTCTCCACTCTCCCCCCCCCCAACCCCATTCTCCACTCTCCCCCCCCCCCCAACCCCATTCTCCACTCTCCCCCCCAACCCCATTCTCCACTCTCCCCCCGCAACCCCATTCTCCACTCTCTCCCCCCCCCAACCCCATTCTCCACTCTCCCCCCCCAACCCCATTCTCCACTCTCCCCCCCCCCAACCCCATTCTCCACTCTCCCCCCGCAACCCCCACCCATCGTTCACTACCTCCCCACACACCTTCAATCCCCTGCGCCCCCCCCCACACACACTGTCATCCCTCTACTCCCCCCACACACACTCTCTCATCCCTCTACTCCCCACACACATACACCCTCATCCCTCTGCCCCCCCCCGAAACACACCCTCATCCGTCTGCCCCCCACACACACACCCTCATCCCTCTGCCCCCCACACACACCCTCATCCCTCTGCCCCCCCCTACACACACCCTCATCCCTCTGCCCCCCACACACACACCCTCATCCCTCTGCCCCTCCACACACACACACACACTCTCTCAATCCTCTGGACCCCCCCCCCCAACACACACACACACACACACACACACGCACGCACCCTCATCCCTCTGCTGCCACACACGCGCACACACACACACTCTCAACCCTCTGGCCCCCCCCCCACACACACACGCACCCTCATCCCTCTGCTGCCACACACGCACACGTGCGCACGCACACACACACGCACGCACACACACACACCCTCGTCCCTCTGCCGCCCCCCCCCCACGCACGCGCCCTCGTCCCTCTGCCGCGCCCCCCCCACGCACGCGCCCTCGTCCCTCTGCCGCCCCCCCCACGCACGCGCCCTCGTCCCTCTGCCGCCCCCCCCCACGCACGCGCCCTCGTCCCTCTGCCGCCCCCCCCCACGCACGCGCCCTCGTCCCTCTGCCGCCCCCCCGCGCACGCGCCCTCGTCCCTCTGCCGCGCCCCCCCCACGCACGCGCCCTCGTCCCTCTGCCGCCCCCCCCACGCACGCGCCCTCGTCCCTCTGCCGCCCCCCCCCCCACGCACGCGCCCTCGTCCCTCTGCCCCGCCCCACGCACGCACTCTCGTCCCTCTGCCACCCCCCCCCTCCTCGCCCCTCAAGTTTGTTTTTTGGGTCTGTTTTTTGGATTAGTGAGTTTTCAGTAATTTTCGAGTGCTCCGTTTGATGGTTAATTGTACAAACTACTTGTCTGGAGCTGGAGTATTAATTTTGAAATGACAATCAGAATGATTTCGTGAATTGTAAAAATTAACATGTAAGTTCTGGCACTTGGATTGATGGGTGTGTCACTAGAGTGTGTGCAGTAGAGAGACCTGATAAAAACGGATGGTGGAAGTCAGAAATGCAAACAAATTGTTGGAAAGGTTAGCAGGTCTGACAGCATCTGTAGAGAGCAATCAGCTCATGTTTTGGGTCCAGTGACCCTTCTTTAGACTTGTTGGTTCTGAATCTGATGTTAACTGATTTCTCTCCACAGAAATCAAATATCCTTGCATGGGAGACTGGGTCTGCTTCTAAATGTCTTTCAGCAGAAACAGATGTACGCTATACTCCTGTATGCTTTGGGAAGTTACAAATAAAAACAAAAATTACAACAAAGACTCAGCCATTCTGGCAGTGTCTGTGGAGATAGGAGCGGAGTTTTGAGTCTGGTATTATTCTGCAAATCAATCTGAAGTCAAGGTGCCAAGCCTGAGTTTCTCCAAGATTTGGATTTTATTTCAGCTTTTCTTCAGTTACAGTATTTTTATGTTTTAGTGAGTGCTATGAAATCCTCATGTTGGGAATAGGGAAGGACACCTGTGCTGAAAGATGTTTAATTCAGATATTAATATCATTTTGGCAAGCGGATTTTGCATGTAACGCAGATGAATGTGGTTCTGTTAAGTTAAGATTTTCTTTCACATAATGTGATATCATGTGACTTCTGACTTTATAGTTCAAGTTTATTTGAAATCTCAAGCTATCAGAGTGCTGCACCTCCAAGTCATTTCTTTTAGATAAGTCAAGCTTGGAGTCCTTGTATGAGAGTGATCTTACTGTGGCAGTACTTAGAAGCCATGTGACTGTGGACCCCTGTGGTGTTATTGGAAAATCGTTCATATATTAATGTTTTTTGACAGGTGAGTAAACATTGAAGATGGTTAGTTTGTTCTCTTTTTTTTCCAGAAAACCTAGTGATTGAAGGTTTTCAGGGCAGTTTGGGAAGACCTGCCTGCTGTTGAAACCAAGTTTAAGTTTTCTCAAAGGAGTTCAAGACAGTTCCAGGAAACAATAATGTGACCTTGATAGAAAATTTTGGTTTGTGCTGCTTCCAAAGTCGGAGAGTTTGGTTAGAAATCTGCAGGTTATTAGAAGCTGAGAAAGTTGAAGCTCTTGGATTTGAGAGTATTTATGTAAAAAAAAAATCCACCTTTCAGAGGAAAGAACCTAAAGATTTTGATATTGTGGGATAGTTCTTCTTGACTTAACCTTTATGGTCTTATGGTTGCTGAGAAATAGACTGAAAACATTGTGTTTTAAGATTTTTCTAAATCATCTTCTATAGCTTGCTGGGTTTGTTTTCATCTTCTGTGAAAACATCTGTTAAAGGAACTCTGGAGTTTTTAGTGACTAGCTTGTTTTTAAAAAAATCGATCCTGATTTCATTCTGGAACCTGACTCGATCCACATTAGCTACGATCAGCATAACCCACATGTTAGTCTTGCTGAGGTGGTCAGGTAATACGAGAGATTTCTAGTTCTATGTCACCTTCCATGACATCCCAAAAACACCTGACAACCCGTAAATGGTAGAAAGGTTAAATTCGCCATGGTCCCAGAGGACCATAGGGCAGCTAACTCATGAGAGAGAAGACTAGTGGTAGTTTAACCCGAGGGTCACCATGCCCCCTGTGAAGGGCATGTTTGAAAAGACTGGACCTCAAGGTAACCTCAGCTGGTGTGGGAATTGAACCCACACCTGTTATTGTCACTGCTTCACAGACCAGCCAATGGAGTTGAACTTTTTAACCCAGTGTATAAGCAGCAAGCTTCTCCTAAACCTCAGTGTGGTTTTAAAGGTGTGATATTTGACCAGTTCAAACCATCCTGCCTTTTAGTCATATTAGATTTCTGTCACATTTATAAGCACATCGCACAGCAGCAAATGTTCAGTATTAGTGAGTATGGCCAGCTGAAATGAGAGACTCCATTGACCTCAAAACATAGGCTGTCTCTAACTCTGAGTAGTTTATCATTGTTGCTTAAAGGTTTTAATATCTTCACATATGATTTCATATTAATGTAGCAGAATGGAGATTTCTTGGAGTTATAATACTTAAGAATTGTTAAGAATCTGATTTAATGAGGATTCTGGATGAATTGTTCAAACACAACAGCTTGCATTGTTCTAGCTCCTTCATAGTAAGACATCTCAAGGTGCTTCACAGGAAGGTTAACAGGCAAAATTGGACCTCAACCCACATCAATAGATCTTGGCCTGGTGGATTAAAGTACTATATTTCAAGGAACATCGTAGAGTCAAGGTGTAGAGGGTAAGGGAGGAGATTCCAGGACTTGGAAGCCATGTAGCTGAATGCAGGAATACTAATGATTGTAATCAAAATCAGAGATGAGCCAGACTTCAGAATAAGAAGCAATGGAGATTGTTCAGATGAGATATAAGGCTGGAAAAAGGATAATATAATCATTAGTGTTCCTGCCTTCAGCTACATGGCCCCCATTTCTGAAGAAGGGTTTAGGCCTGTAACGTCAGCCTTCCAGCTCCTCTGATGCTGCTCGGCCTGCTGTGTTCATCCACTTCTACACCTTGTTATCTCAGGTTCTCCGGCATCTGCAGTTCCTACTATCTCTTTACTTTAAGTGTCTGTCAGCTGCCGTGTGTGCTTGGGATTCTATTAATGTTAACTGGAATGTGTTAATGTAGATGGGTGGTGTTAATTTTATTTTTGTTGAAAGTAGCTATGTAAAGTCTCTCACTCCAAACTGCTGCTGGCTCTCACTTCAGCCATCAGCAGTCAGGGTGAGTGAGTTAATGAGATTACACAATCTTACAGTCTGTATTCGATTTCTCACCTGAAGACTTTAAGTAGATCAAGCACCGCTAACAAAATAAGTGAAGTAGCTTGATTGTCTCAGTGCTTCACAGCCAATTAAATATCTTTGAAATACACAATAAAAACCAAAAAAAACTGCAGATGCTATAAATCAGGAACAAAAACAAGTTGTTGGAAAAGCTCAGCAGGTCTGGCAGCACCCTTGAAGAAATAATCAGTTAACGTTTTGGGTCTGGTGACCCTTTTTGAAATACAGTTACTTTAATGTCGGAAATGCAGCAGCCAGTTTGCGTCAAGAAGCTACCACAAGCTGCAGTGAGGTAATGACTGGTTCATCTATTTCAGTGTTGTTGGTTGAGTGATAAATTTTCATCAAGACACCAGGGAGAACTCTGTCGCTCCTTTTCAAATTAGTGACGTGGAATCTTTTACACCTGCCTGAGAAGGAATATAAATGTCTTGTCCAAAAGATAATGTTTTTGTCAGTACAGCACCCCCTCAGTCCTGCATGGGGAATATCAGTTTAAGATTGTGTTTACATCTCTGGAATGAGACTTGAACTCACTATCTTCTGATTCTGAGGTTAGGATTTATTACCCATTGAGCTAATTCTGTCTCTGTCCTTGAGGAATTACAAATAGCTTTGTTTTTGATTTCTTTCCTCAGCATAACTAATGATCACAGGCAGTCTTGGCTCAGGTGAACTGAAAACTGAGGTTAAGAGCATCTGATGTTCTCCACTCAGTTATTCCCACTACATCCTTTCAGTATTTGCTGTGTTCCTTCATTTCTGGTTTTTTGCATGTTCCTGATTTTCATCCCTGCACTGTTTGTGGCCTTGTCTTCATCTGTCGAGCCCTAAGCTTTGGAATTCTCTCTCTAAACCTCTATCTCCTCTCAAGAAACTTCTTTAAACCTCTCTTTAACGAAGATTTTGTTCACCCACTAGATAATCTCTTCATGTGGCTATGTCAATATGGAATTATTTTTTGCAGCCTGTTCAAATGCTCCTCATCTTCCCTCTGATTCAGCTGAAGATGGGAACTTAGCACATTGTGGCCCAGTGCTGTGTGCTGCTGCCTCCCTTGTTCTAACTTTGTGCCAAGTGCAGGACACCCAGTACTGTTCAGAGTAACTGAGGTTGAAAATCTGTGGCACTGTTCTGTGCTTGTTCTTTTATGTAAATAGTATCAAATTCTAGAAAATAATTGACACCTCTTCAAAGCATGCATCTTGGCCTTTTATTAGACTAATCTAGTCAAAATATAGAATTTAGCAGCATTCCTGAAATATGTTATTGTAAATGGTAAGCTTTTTGAACTTGGGTGCAGCTTTGTTTCTGCCGTCTGAATCGAATCTACATGTTGTGCTGACACTGGGTTTAATCTATTTTACCGTTGATTTTCACCACAAATGCAAAACAATTTGGAAGAACATCAAGAAAAAGAACATGGACGGGTGGGGAAAGTTGGTGATAAGATCTGGTGGCCTTTCAAATTCACTTTCAAAGTACTCAAACTGTTTCAGTACCTTGCCTGAATTTCATTTTATTTTAAAATGAAAGAAACTTGAATTCTTGTTTTTCACTGATCTGCACATTACACCGGTCTGTGTGTTGAAACTGAGAGGACTACACCCTTCTGTACTTGGACTGTCATCAGAGGCAGAAGGAAATGATGTTGCTTTTAGTGTGGCGTCGAAGCTACAGACATAAAATTAAATTTAATTGAAACACTTTTTTTAATGAAATGTCCTGATGACTTGATGGGATTTGTGTGTGTGTGTGTGTGTGTCTTACCTTCCCTAATCCTGTCTAGCCCCTGTCATCAGCATTAATCCCACTGTTTTCCATTCAGATCGAGGGTCACTGGACTCCAGCTGTTAACTCTGTTTTTCTCTCTCTGCAGATGTTCTACACCAGCTGAGTTCCTCTAGCACTCTGTTTCTGGTTTCCAGATCCACAATTACAATACAGTACAGCACAGGAACAGGTCCTTCGGCCCACCAAGTCTGCACCATAATAAAAGTTGGCATGTTATGTTACAACCAGATAAAAATTGGGCCATGTTTGGAATATTGCTTGCAGTTCTGGTTGCCACACTGCCAAAAGGATGTGGATGCTTTGGAGAGGGTGCAGAGGAGGTTCACCAGGATGTTGCCTTGGTTTGGAAGATTTTAGTTACGAGGAGAGGTTGGATAAACTTCTTGCGTTCACTGGAAACATGGAGGCCTACACAATTGAGAAGCATAGATTGGGTGGAAAGGTCAAATACATGAGGGCATAAGTTCAAGGTGAGAGGAGAAGGATGTTCACCCAGAGGGTGGTGGGTGCCTGGAACGCGGTGCCTTTGGACATGGTGGGAGCAGGCACATTAGCAACATTTAAATGTGTGCAAACCCAGGAGGGACAGTGGTAAAACTGCAACCCCAAGCTTCCTGGGTAAATCTGAAGCAAATTAGTAACTTAGTTAACTAAAAAGCAGTTAATTGATAAAGTACAAGCACAAAAAATGTTTGAAAAGATATAGTTAGCTTTTTAGGCCTTAGAAGGTATGGAACAATTTGGGCATTTTTGTATTGGAAAGGATGCCATGTGGATTTATCAAAAACAGCCGTCAGCAATTTTCTGCCCTGTAAGCCACTTGCTGCTTATAGAGAGAAAACAACTGACCTTGGAGATGATCAGCAAAGCTTTCAGAGAGATAAGAGATGGATTTAGAACGTAGAACAGTACAGCACAGAACAGGCCTTTCAGCCCACGATGTTGTGCTGACCATTGATCCTGATGTATGCACCCTCAAATTTCTGTGACCATATGCACGTCCAGCAGCCTCTTAAATGACCCCAATGACCTTGCTTCCATAACTGCTGCTGGCAACGCATTCCATGCTCTCAACTCTGTGTAAAGAACCTGCCTCTGACATCCCCTCTATACTTTCCTCCAACCAGCTTAAAACTATGACCCCTCGTGTTAGCCATTTCTGCCCTGGGAAATAGTCTCTGGCTATCAACTCTATCTATGCCTCTCATTATCTTGTATACCTCAATTAGGTCCCCTCTCCTCCTCCTTTTCTGCAATGAAAAAAGTCCGAGCTCAGTCAGCCTCTCTTCATAAGATAAGCCCTCCAGTCCAGGCAGCATCCTGGTAAACCTCCTCTGAACCCTCTCCAAAGCATCCACATCTTTCCTATAATAGGGTGACCAGAACTGGACGCGGTATTCCAAGTGCGGTCTAACCAAAGTTTTATAGAGCTGCAACAAAATCTCACGATTCTTAAACTCAATCCCCCTGTTAATGAAAGCCAAAACACCATATGCTTTCTTAACAACCCTGTCCACTTGGGTGGCCATTTTAAGGGATCAATATATCTGCACACCAAGATCCCTCTGTTCCTCCACACTGCCAAGAATCCTATCCTTAATCCTGTACTCAGCTTTCAAATTCGACCTTCCAAAATGTATCACCTCACATTTATCCAGGTTGAACTCCATCTGCCACCTCTCAGCCCATCTCTGCATCCTGTCAATGTCCCGCTGCAGCCTACAACAGCCCTCTATACTGTCAACGACATCTCCGACCTTTGTGTCATCTGCAAACTTGCTGCCCCATCCTTCAATCCCCTCATCCAAGTCATTAATAAAAATTACAAACAGTAAAGGCCCAAGGACAGAGCCCTGTGGAACCCCACTCACCACTGACTTCCAGGCAGAATATTTTCTTTCGACTACCACTCGCTGCCTTCTGTTGGCCAGCCAATTCTGTATCCAGACAGCTAAGTTCCCCTGTATCCCATTCCTCCTGACCTTCTGAATGAGCCTACCATGGGGAACCTTATCAAATGCCTTACTGAAGTCCATATACACCACATCCACAGCTCGACCCTCATCAACTTTTCTAGTCACATCCTCAAAAAACTAAGGTTTGTGAGGCATGACCTGCCCCCCTCAAAACCGTGTTGACTGCATTTGATCAAGCCATGCTCTTCCAGATGGTCATTAAATCCTATCCCTCAGAATCCTTTCTAACACCTTGAAGACGACAGACGTGAGACTTACTGGTCTGTAATTGCCGGGGATTTCCCTATTTCCTTTCTTGAAGAGAGGAATTACATTTGCATCTCTCCAGTCCTCAGGTACGACTCCAGTGGAGAGCGAGGATGCAAAGATCCTCGCAAGCGGCGAAGCAATTGCATTTCTCGCTTCCCAAAGCAGCCGAGGACAAATCTGGTCTGGGCCTGGCGACTTGTCAATCTTAATGTTTGACAACATTTTCAGCACATCAGCTTCCTCTATCTCTATCCATTCCAGCATGCACACCTGCTCTTCAAAGGTTTCAGTCACTACAAAGTTCGTTTCTTTCGTAAAGACAGAAGCAGAAAACTCATTTAGGTCTTCCCCTACCACCTCAGTCTCCACACACAAGTTCCCTATGCTATCCCTGATCGGCCCTACTCTTTCTTTGACCATTCTCTTATTCCTCACATAAGTGTAAAATGCCTTTTTGTTTTCCCTACTTCGTTCTGCCAAGCCTTTCTCGTGCCCCCTCCTTGCTCTCCTCAGAGCATTTTTGAGCTCCTTCCTTGCCTGCGTGTAATCCTCTCTAGCTGAACTTGACCCTAGCTTCCTCCACCTTATGTACGCAACCTTCTTCCTTTTCACAAGAAGCTCCACCGCTCTCGTCATCCAAGGTTCCTTTATCTTGCCCCTTCTTGCCTGTCTCAGAGGGACATATTTACTCATCACTCGCAACAACTGTTCCTTAAACAGTCTCCACATGTCTATAGTGCCCTTACCAGGGAACAATTGCTCCCAGTCCATGCTTCCTAACTCATGTCTAATCGCGTCATAGTTTCCTCTTCCCCAATTAAATATCCTCCCATTTTGCCTAATCCTCTCCTTCTCCATAGCTATGTAGAATGTGAGACAGTTATGGTCACTATCACCAAAATGCTCTCCCACAACAAGATCTGATACCTGCCCCGGCTCGTTTCTGAGCACCAAGTCTAGAATGGCCTCTCCCCTCGTCGGCCTGTCAATGTACTGAGTTAGGAAACCCTGACTCTTAATTACCTGAAGACATAATATTGAAATGTCTCAGGTGGCCTTTGTGCTTAGGTGGCCCAACAACCCTTTCTGGATTTAATTTTCTGTTTTACAGACTTGAGTCTGTAAAGAAGGTACGCAGAAGTTGAAAGTCTCTTTCCTGAAATCTATTTCTCAATAGACATTCGTGGGAACCTGAGTTTCCAAATAGATATTTACTGGCTACGTTGTGAAATCTGCAAAGATGGACTGAGACCAATATCCAAAGACTCAGATCCAGGGTGCTTGCAATCAGAACTGAAGTTTTATAATTAGTCTACAGCTTTCAGCAATTCCATTTCATTGACTAGAAACCCAGTGGATTGTGCAAAGTCAGCACAATCTGTCCTTTGTTTCCAGACGCTTGACCAACAGGGAGTTTTCTTTTTTGTCTTTTTGTTTAAAATATCACCTCTGTGAAGACTGTCTTTAGTTACTTATGTGAGAAACTTGTGTTTTGGATTAAAGATGTTGTTTTAATTCGAGACCACTGCTTAGCTATTACCCTGTGTTTGCGACTTGTTTTAAAAATTGGTTTTGATTCTGATCAATGGATTATTTTTGAGTTAATCGGAAGCCCACCGAAATTCTCTTAGGGGTTCGGGCATATGGTTCCTTGAAGTTTGCATTATGGGGAGACAGGGTGGTAGTCTTTTTTGGCATGCTTGTCCTGTTGCTCAGACCATTGAGTAAAGCGTTCAGCCATCATGATGTGGATGTACAGGATGTTGGTGAGACCACTTCTGGAGTATTGTGTACAGTTCTGGTTGCAATGCAGTAGGAAGTATATTAAATTAGAGAGGATACAGGAAAGATTTGGAAGAATGCCACTGGGACTGGCAGTTTTGAGTTACAAGGAGAGGCAGGATAGGCTCGGACTTTTTTCACTGGAGCATTGGAAGTTGAGGGGTGACCTTCGAGGTTTATAAAGTCATTAGGGACATAGATAAGGTGTATAGCAAAGGTCTGGTCCATAGGATAGGGGAGTTCAAAACTAGAGGCTATAATTTTAAGATGCGAGAAGAAAGAACAAAAGAGAACTACAGCCCCGGAATATGCCCTTCGACCCTCCAAGCCTGTTCCAATCATCATATCTGAACTAAACTAAAAAACAAACCACCTGCCCTTATTTGGTCCCATCCCTCTATTCTCTCCCTATTCATGTAACCACTCATGTACCTCTGAAATGTCGCCAGTGTGCCTGCTTCCACCTCTTTTGGCAGTGCGTTCCAGGGTACAGTGCGTTCCAATCTGGAGGCAGGGAGTATGTTTCCGTTGATGGGGGAGTCCAGAACCAGAGGACACAGTTTAAAAATGAGGTAGGCCATTTAGAACAGAGTTGAGGAGAAACTTCTTCACCCAGAGAGTGGTGGATATATGGAATGCTCTGCCCCAGAAGGCAGTGGAGGCCAAGTCTCTGGATAGTTTCAAGAAAGAGATAGAGCTCTTGAAGATAGTGGAATCAAGGGTTATGGGAATAAGGCAGGAACAGGGTACTGATTGTGGATGATCTGCCATGATCATAATGAATGGTGGTGCTGGCTTGAAGGGCCGAATGGCCTACTCCTGCACCTATTGTCTTACCACTGCCTGAAAAAATCCTCCCTCGCACGGCTCCTGGAAACTTTACCCCTCTCGTGGTGAACCGGTGTCCCTTGTAACTAAAATTTCAGCCCTGGGATAAAGCCCCTGACTATCCACCTATCTACGCTTCTCATAATTTTGAAGACCTCTATCAGGTCTCCTCTTGGCCATCATCTTTCCAGAGCAAACGATCCTAGTCTTTATTAACCTTTCCTCATAGCCAATGCCCATGAACAGGCAACATCCTGGTGAACATTTTCTGCACTGTTTCCAAAGTTTCCACGTCTTTTTGGTAATGTGGCAACTAAAACTGCACAAAATATTCCAAATGTGGCCTAGCAAAGGTTTTATATACCTGTAACATGGTTTGCCAACTCTTGTACTCCATTCCCTGACTGATGAAGGCAAGCATGTCATATGCCTTTTTAATCACCTGGGCCACCTATGTTGCCACTTTTAGGGAACTGTGGATCTGCATGCCCAGATACGTCCAAATATTAATCTTCCTAAAGGTTCTTCCATTTACAGTACAATTCACACCTAAATTTGATGTTCCAAAATGCATCACCTTGCATTTGTCTGGATTAAATCCCATCTGCTATTTCTGTGGCCAATTGGCCAATTCGCCAATCTGACCATATCCTGTTGTACCTTTTCACAATTGTTGGCACTGATAATTCTGCCAGTCTTCATGTCATCTGCAAGCTTACTAATCAGACCACCCACATTTTCTTCCAGATCATCTATATATACAATAGACAACAGAGGACCTGAGACTGATCCCTGTGGAACACCGCTATTACCACACTCCATTCTGAAAAACATCCTTCCACCGCTACCCTCCGTCTTCTATGACTAAGCCAGTTTTGTATCCATCTAACCAGCCCAGCCTGAATCCCATGAGATTTCAGTTTTTGTACAGGACTGCCATGTGGTACTGTATCAAATTCCTTACTAAAGTCTGTATAAACTACATCCACAGCCTTTCCCTCATCAATTATCTTTGTCACCTCTTCAAAAAATTCAATCAGGTTGGTGAGACATGACCTTTCCCTTATAAAATCATGCTGCCTATCACTAACAAGTCAATTTTCCTCCAAATGTGTGTATGTCTGGTCCCTCAGTAACTTCCCCAAGAGCTTCCCCAACACAGATGTCAGTTTCACCAGCCTATGGTTTCCTGGATTATCCCTGCGTCCTTTCTTAATCAAAGGATCAACGTTGGCTAATTTCCACTCCTCTGGAACACCACCTGTGGTCAAAGAGGATGTGAAGATATTTGCTAATGCCCCAGCTATTTCTTCCCTTGCCCCTCTCAGAACCCAGAATCGATTCCCTCTGGCCCTAGGGATCTGTCTACCTTCATGCCAGTTAGGATACCCAAAACTTCCTCCTTCAATATGTTGACATCCTCTACAGTATTCGTATGCTTATCCCTGACCTCAACATCAGTCATGTCTTTCTCATTGGACAATATTGATATAACGTACTCATTAAGGATCTCTCCCACTTCCTGTGGCTCCACACATAACTTAACCTCTTTGTCCTTGACAGGGCCGACTCTTTCTCTTGCTACCCTCTTTCATTTAATATATGCATTAAAAACCCTTCGGATTCTCTTTGATCCTGTTTGCTAGACATTTCATGACCCCATTTAGCCTTCCTAATTCTGTATTTAAGTTCCATCCTAATTTCACTATATTCAAGGGCTGTGTCAATTTCTAGCTACCTCAACCTATCAAATGCTTCCTTTTTCCTTTGAACTAAAGTTACAGTTTTGCTTGTCATCCGTGGTTCCTCAATCCTGCCGTTCCTGTCCTTGGGTTTTACAGAGACACGCATGTCCTGCACTTTAATCAACTGGTCTTTAAAAGCCTCCCACATGCCAGACATAGATTTGCCCTCAAATAACTGCTCCCAATCCACATTCCCCAGTTCCTATTTAATTTGCTCTTGCCCAATGAAACGCCCTCACCCGAGGGCTCCTCTTGTCCTTACCCATGACTACTAGAAATCTTATTTAAAATGGACCTGTGGGGCAATTTTTCATAGAGGGTGGTTCATACATGAAATGAACTTCCTGAGGAAGTGGTGGATGCAGATGCAGTTACAAGATTTAAATGACATTTAGACAGGTACATGAATAAGAACTGTTTAGGGGGACGTGGGCCAATTTATTTTTATTTGTTCATTCTCGGGATGAGGGCATCACTGGCGAGGCAGGATTTATTGCCCATCCTTAATTGCCCAGAGGGCAGTTAATAGTCAACCACATTACTGTGGGTCTGGAGTCACCTGTAGGCCAGACCAGGTAAGGATGGCAGTTTCTTTCCCTGAAGGACGTTAGTAAACCAGATGGGCTTTTCCAACAACAGATTCATGGTCATCATTAGACTCTTAATTCCAGATATTTTACTGAATTCATATTCCACCATCTGCTGTGGCGGGATTCAAACCTAGGTCCCCAAATTAACAGTCCAGTGATAATACCACTAGGCCATCGCCTCCCTGGTGGTGAATAGTGGCAAATGGAACTAGTTTGGTTTGGGAAGCTTAGTCGGCATGGATGAGTTGGACTGAAGGGTCTGTTCTGTGCTGTTTGTCTCTAGCTGTACAAAAAGAAAGCAGTTAGCCATCATGGTGTGACTGGTGAAGTAGTGGGGCTGGATTATCAGCATGTTCCTTCTGACTCAGTCACTGTTAGGCAAATTGTAAACCTGTCATTATTTACAAGCTATCATTGGAATTGCTCCGAGGCGTGGGATTGCAAAAAAAATGTCCACAGGTTTTTTTTCCTAGCTCAGTCTTTCTGGAGCTTGTTCACACACAGAAACAGTTAAAGATGGTCCAGAACCTCTCAGACAAAAATAGAACACATGGTATCCATAAAAGTTAAAAGATGTGGAAGATTAAAAATCTAGATTGAGTGGTGATAGTGAAAGGAATTTTTTTCACAGGAGAGTTGCTTAGAAGGAATGAAAACTCACTTTAAACAAAGTAGGGAAGGGAAATGGAGGAGGGCCAAATTAAGAAATATGGAACATTGAGTGATTTTGAGTTTAGAATTAGTTTATTGTGTTAAGTAGCTGGTTGGAATGAGATGATAAAATCAGTGAATGATACAGAGCAGGAAGAGGCCACTGAAAGAGCTTTCCAATTAACCCCACTCCTCTGCACTTTCCTTACAGCCTTGTGTTTTAATTTCTGATTCTAACCAGTTTTCTCTAAGTTCCTATTTAATTTCACTCCATCTGCCCTTTCAGGGAGTGCCTTTCAGATCACCATAAATGAATAAATTCTGTTTCCCCTCATACCATCTCGTTTGCTAATTCCTTTAAATGTGTGTCTGTCTTGTTGCTTACTCTTCTTTCCTCCACTTAAAACAGTAAATAAGGAGAACCTATCAAAATCCTCATTGTGTTGAACATCTGAATCTAATCATCTTTTTAACCTGCACTTTTGCATTGAACGATAACTCTGACATCTTCAGTAAGTGTTTGAAAAGTCACTGGGGGTAACAGTTAGTGGGAAACTTGATGTATTTCTTAAGTTACTAATCATATTTTCCACAATGTCTTTCCTGCATTTGTTAGATCTCAAGTTGAGGAATTGCCTCCTCGACACCCTCCATCTTAGACAGTGCCTTGTTCCACCTGGTAGCATCATTAATTGCCCTTGACCTCTGCCTCAGTCCACCTGCTGCTGAGACCCTGATAACACTTGTTATTTACATTCTAACCCACTCCTGGATCGCCTTGCAGTCCTCCATCCCATATCAACTTCATCTCATCCAAAGCATTATCCATATCCAAACCAGCAGCCTCTATCCACCCATTCTGCCCCACCCCCAACTCGCCCTGCCACCTTGAACTTTTTAATTTTAAAGTTTGTATTTATATTCCTCATACATTGCTAATAACCTCACCCTGTAATAATCAGTCGCTATAGATGCATTAAGCTGCACAGAAGACTGTAGCTGCTTTTTTGTGGATGCTTCGTTGAAGTTTTCAATGTGTTTATTTCCCACTGTCTGTGTTTGTGAATTACAGCCAGGTTGGTCCAGGTGGGACACTATGTTCTGCTATACAATCATGGAATAGGACAGCTCACGCACACTCCATGCACTGACCATCAAGACATTGGAGTGGGATAAAGAAACTAAGGGTCACACTTGTACAAATCAAAACAAGAATAAAATGACTCGGATTCTGAAAGACTATCAAAAGGCTGGTTTGCTGATTCTGAAATTGAATCTAACTGAAGCACAACACTTCAGTAGAACAATTTTTTTATTCTTTCATGCAATGTGGATGTCATTGGTTGGGTCAGCATTTACTGCATATCTCTCATAATTATATCTCATAATTGATCCTTGAGAAGGTGGTGGTGAGCTGCCTTCTTGAACCACTGCAGTCCATGTGCTGTGTAGAAACCCAAAGTAGTATTTGGGAAGAAGTTGCAGGATTTTGACCCAGTGACAACTTGCAGCTTGTGGTGGTTTTATGTATCTGCTGGATTTGTCCTACTAGGCAGTAGAAGTCACAAATTTGGATGGAACATTGGCGAGTCACTGCTGCACATCTTGTGGATGGTATCCACAACTCCCACTGCATCAGTGCTGAAAAAAAATCAATGTTTAAGCTAGTGAATGGGGTGCTAATCAAGTGGGCTGCTTTTTCCTAATACCAAGGTGTAGAGCTGGATGAACGCAGCAGGCCAAGCAGCATCCTAGGAGCAGGAAAGCTGACGTTTTGGGCCTAGATCCTCCTCCAGAAATGATTTCTGATGAAGGGTCTGGGCTCAAAACGTCAGCTTTTCTGCTCCTAGGATGCTGCTTGGCCTGCTGTGTTCATCCAGCTCTACACCTTGTTATCTTGGATTCTCCAGCATCTGCAGTTCCCTTTATCTCTGCTTTTTCCTAATGTTGAGATTGTTGAGTGTCATTGGAACTGCATCATCTGGGTAAGTATTCTATCACACTCCAACTTGTGCCTTTGTAATGGTGGACTTTGGAGAGTCAGAATCTCCAGACTCTGACTTGCTCTTATAGTCAGTGCTTGTACAGCTAGTCCAGCTGTGTTTCTGGTCAGTCCTGACAAGTTGAGCTGTTAATTGTTGGATATTCAGAAATGGCAATACAATTTAATTGTCAAAGGGCCTTGGATCTTGTTGGCGATGGTCATTGTCTGGCACAAAAGGCAAAATTTTACACACATACTCTGAAGTGTGTGTGTATATACACACTGGATTACACTGGGTTAGAGATAGTAGGAACTGCAGATGCTGGTGAATCTGAGATAACAAGGTGCATAGCTGGATGAACACAGAGGAACAGGAGGGCTGTTGTTTCCGGATCAGGCCCGAAACGTCAACTTTCCTGCTGCTTGGCCTGCTGTGTTTGTCCAGTTCTACACCTTGTTATTTTGGATTACACTAGGTACGATGTTCATGTGTGCAGAACCATCAAGCTACATTGTCTGGATAAAAGGGTGAATATGTTAAAGATGTTGCCTGTTAATTTCTGGGTCAGGGGTAGAGACAGTTCAGTATTTATAACAGGAGGGTGTGGCATTATTGCAATGAATTAAGAATGGCATACAGGCTTGATGAATATCATGAGGCAGTGGTTTGAATGTTGGTTTCTGTGGTGTGTTGGAAATGCAAATACACCAGACAACTTTCACACAGTTATGTTGCTGAACTAGTAACTCAGAGCTGAACAAAAATACTTGAGCTAAGATCCTACTGCAACAGCCGAGGATTTAGTTAATTAAATCTGGAATGAAAAACTACATCGAGAATGGTGACCATGAAATTATCATTGTTCTAAAAATTTAGTTTCCCTTAAGAGAAGAAACCTGTTGTTTGATCTGGCCAATATGTGACTCCAAACCCCCACAAACAGGTTTGCCACTTCAACTGCCATCTGAAGTGACACAGCAAAGCAACTAGTTATGCACAAAAAGGAGACTCATCATTACCTCAAGCAGATAGGAATGGATAATAAATATTGGCCTTGCCAAGCTGCCCACACCCTGAGAATTAATAAAACCTTAGTCACTGCTGTTAACCTCCCTCAATTTCTGAAAAGTGACCATTCAAAATGTATTTATCACAAGTGGAACAATGGCTTGAAGTTCTTGTTTGCTGAAACAAGTTAACAACTGAAAAGTTTGGAACTGAGTCAAAGCTAGTGAGGGACATCTCAATAATAGTGCAGTGTTAGGTGAAAATGACAGATTTTAGGTCACAAGGAAGTAAATTCAGTACGTTAATGGAAAAAGATTGAAAATTAACTGAGCTCAGTAAACCATGCAGGCTACAGAGATAATCAAAAAGCAAAATTGATTTTCTGTGTCAATGAAATGTGTTCCTTGGATTTTTAATTGATAATTGATTTTTGATTATGCTTCTCCAGTACAAAGAAAATTATGACGATGAAGTCACTATTACTGTTGAAAAAGAGCAGTTTATGGATGAATTCTTCCATCAGGTAAGGCATCAAAACTGGATCGGTGTGGGGGGCAGGGGCAGGGGCTTTGAGAGTTTTACTTAACTATTGGTATCATTTAGTACAATTACAGCTTCTAATTTTGGGCAAACACCTACTATATGTTTCCTTATGTCATTATTCCTTATTCCTTTTCTCCTCTGAAGAGTCAAGAGGACAATAGATCAGTGCTGCTCTGTACTGATGTTCTTAAAAACATGACACCTGCCAGTTTCTCATTTCCTTGTCTTGCTGAGGAAGAGCTTCCTCTTTAGTGGCTTGTTTTTTCAACCCTTCACAGTTTGTCAAGACTTGCTGACTGAGAAGCTCAACATCCTTGTGTACTGGGCTGCAGATGAAGAACTAATACTCAATTGTGTAAATATTGGTATGAGGCCTTGGCCAATTCTGAAGCCACCTATGATAGTGTTATCACTAAAAAGTGACTTATTATAAATGGTGGTCTCTGAAAAGCAGAGATAACACGGTGCAGAGCTGGATGAACACAGCAAGCCGAGCAGCAGGAAAGCTAACGTTTCGGGCCTAGACCACCCTCCAGAAAGGGGGGGAGGGGAAGTGGGTTCTGAAATAAATAGGGAGAGAGGGGGAGGCAATAGAAGATGGTTAGAGGAGAGGATAGGTGGAGAGGAGACAAACAGGTCAAAGAGGCAGGGATGGAGCCAGTTAAGGTGAGTGTAGGTGGGGAGTTAGGGAGGAGTTAGGTCAGTCCAGGGAAGATGGACAGGTCAAGGGGGCAGGATGAGGTTGGGGGGGTGGGGCTTGAGGTGGGAGGAGGGGATAGGTGGGAGGATGGAATGGTTAGGGAGGCAGGGATGAGCTGGGCTGGTTTTAGGATGTGGTAGGAGGAGGGGAGATTTTGAAGCTTGTGAAGTCCACATTGATATCATTGGACTGCAGGGTTCCCAAGCGGAATATGAGTTGCTGTTCCTGCAACCTTCAGGTAGCATCGTTGTGGCACTGCAAGAGGCTCAAGATGGACATGTTGTCTGAGGAATGGGAGGGGGAGTTGAAATGGTTCGTGACTGGGAGGTGCAGTTGTTTCGTGTGAACCAACTAAACAACTGCACCTCCCAGTCGTGAACCATCTCCAGTCTGTCTCCTCTCCACCTATCTTCTCCTCTATCCATCTCCCCCTCTTTCTCCCGATTTATTTCAGAACCCCCTTACTCTTCCCCCATTTCTGAAGAAGGGTTTAGACCCGAAACGTCAGTGTTCCTGCTTGGCCTGCTGTGTTCATCCAGCTCTACACCTTGTTATCTCAGATTCTCCAGCATCTGCAGTTCCTGCTGTCTCTGAAAAGCAGATGTATTCTGTTTAGACATTAGATGGTGGAATTTTGTGATCAGATTGTTTAATGCTAATTGTATGCTAAACCAGTGAACCAGCTATACATATACAAATTGTAACTACAGAAAAGATTACACTATAGGTTGAGGAAATCCGGGGATGCATTGACCAAATTGCAGAAAATGTGGAAGAGGTGAAGAAGAAGCACAGCATCATCCTATCTGCACCAAACCCTGAAGGGAGTAAGTAACAGCATGAAAAATTTTCAAAATGCAGCTATGTACATGTTACTTAGATGTTCTGTTTGTTGTTTGATATCAGTGTCATGTGGGTTGGAAGTTAGAGTCATCAAATTTTGTTTGCAATTTAACCAGTATCCACCCATGGTTCAGGAAAAGGATGCTGAGCCTTGTGGATTCCTGATGGAAGCTGTGATAAACAGGAAATTACATCTGTTAGGAAGTGGTCGCATTACAGCGAAGATTTTCCTGTATATTGCTGAAAACCACTGGGTGGAAGAAGCACACTGCAGAGAAGAGACTGTGTGCGTCTAAACCAGCAATGGAATGTGGACTTCATATATTTGCTTGAATGCTTTGGAGTCAATGATGACAGTGGTTCAGCTGCCTTCATTAGATTTCAGGGACTGAGTGTGATGGAGTCTTCTGAACCTGAGCTTTAAAATTTCCTGAACTTGAAGCAGGACAAGGATAAATTCAGTAAATATGATTAACTGGTTTGAAATTGCTTCCCAACATCATAAGATATAGGAGCAGAATTAGGCTATTCAGCCCAGTGAGCCTGCTCCACCAATCTATCATGGCTGAGATGTTTCTCAACCCCATTCTCTTGCCTTCTCCATGTAACCCTTGATCCCCTTACTAATCAAGAACCTATTGATCTCTGTCTTAAATACACTCAATGACTTGGCCTCTGCTAGTCAGCGGCTGCTCTCCTGATAAACGTGCCTTTATCCCCACACTCTGCCTTCTGCCAGTCAGCCAGTTCTCTATCCTTGCCAGTACTTTACCCCTAACACCATGGGCTCTTATCGTATTTAACAGGCTCCTGTGAGGCACCTTGTCAAAGGCCTTCTGGACAGCTGGACAGGCAGGTAGTACTGAGGAGGTGGGGAAGCTGCAGAAAGATTGAGACAGTTTAGGAGAGTGGTCCAGGAAATGGCTGAAATTCAATGTGAGTAAATGTGAGGTTTTGCACTTTGGGACGAAAAATACAGGCATGGACTATTTTTTAAACGGTGAGAAAATTCGCAAATCAGAAGTGCAAAGGGATCTGGGAGTGTTGGTCCAGGATTCTCTAAAGGTTAACTTGCAGGTAGAGTCCGTGATTAAGAAAGCGAATGTAATGTTGTCGTTTATCTCAAGAGGTTTGGAATATAAAAGCAGCGATGTGCTTCTGAGGCTTTATAAGGCTCTAGTTAGGCCCCATTTAGAGTACTGTGTCCAATTTTGGGCCCCACACCTCAGGAAGGACATACTAGCCCTGGAGCGTGTCCAGTGGAGATTCACACGGATGATCCCTGGAATGGTAGGTTTAACGTATAATGAATGGCTAAGGACCCTGGGATTGTACACATTAGCGTTTAGAAGGTTGAGGGGAGATCTGATAGAAACTTACAAGATAACGTATGGCTTAGAAGGGGTGGATGCTAGGAAGTTGTATCCGTTAGGCGGGGAGACCCGTGGGCACAGCCTCAAAATTAGAGGGGGTAAATTTAAAACTGAAATGAGACGACATTTCTTCAGCCAGAGAGTGGTGGGCTTGTGGAATTCATTGCCGCAGAGCGCAGCCGAGGCCGGGACGTCGGATGCCTTCAAGGCAGAGATTGACAAATTCTTGATCTCAAAAGGAATCGGGAGTGCAAGGATGTGGTGTTGAAATGCCCATCAGCCATGATTTAAATGGCGGAGTGGACTTGATGGGCCGAATGGCCGTACTTCCACTCCTATGTCTTATGCTCTTATGGTCTTCTGGAAATCCAAATAGATCACGTCCCCAGGCTCTCCTTTGTCTAACTTGTTCATTACACCTCAAAGAATTCTAACAGACTTGTCAGGCATGACCTCCCCTTGATGAAGCTGTGCTGACTGAGCCCTATTTTACCGTGAACTTCCAAGTATTCTGCGATCTCATCCTCAATAATAGACTCTTAAATCTTACCAACGACCAAGGTCAGGCTAACCAGCCTGTAGCTTCCTGTCTCCTGCCCCCCTCCCTCCTTAAATGGGGGCGGGGGAGGTGGGGATTTACATTAACTATTTTCCTGTTCTCTGCGACTGTCCCTGACTCCAGTGATTCCTGAAAGATCCCCACCGATGCCTCCACAATCTCCTCCAGAACTCTGGGGCGTAGTCCATCTCATCTGGGTGATTTATCCACCTTCAGACTTTTCAGCTTCACCACCACCTCTTAGTGATGGCCATGACACTCTCCTTTGCCTCGTGTCTCTCTCGGAGTTCTGGTATACTCCTGGTGTCTTCCACCATGAAGACTCTCACACAGTATCGATTCCTTTCCTCCATCATTGATTTGTTCCACATTACTACTACTACTGGCCTAATGCCCACTCTTGTCTTGCTCTCTTATATCACTAGCTAACACCCTCCTATTTCATTTTCTCCTACCTTATTGCTTTTTTTTAAAGTTATTCTCTGATTTTTTTTTAATGGTATCCTAATCCTTTGGGTTCCCACTAATCTTCACTACACTGTATCCTTTACCTTTTGCTTTTGTTCTGTCCCTGACTGCCCTGGTTGGCCATGGCAGCCTCAACTTCCCCTTAGTGTGTTTGTTTCTTCCTTGTGATGAATTTCTGCAATGCCTCCCAAATTGCTCCAGGAAACTCCTGCCATTGATGCTCCACAATCTTCCCTGTGAGGCTCCCCTTCCAATCACCTCTGGCCAGTTCCTCGCTCATTCCTTTGTAGTTCCCTTTATTCAATTGTAAAGGGATTCTGATTCCAGCTTCTCCCCCTCAAACTGCAGGCTGAATTCTATTATGCTCTGCTCACTGTCCCCTAGGGCTTCCTTCACCTCAAGTGCCCTAATCAGGTTTGTCCCATTACACAGCACCAAATCTAGTATTACCATTTCCCCGTTGGGTTCTACCACAAGCTGCTCCAAAAAACTATGTCATAGACAAGCCTCAAATTCCTTTTTGGGACCTGCTACCAACCTGATTTTCCGAGTCTACCTGCATGTTAAAGTCCTCCAGGATTATTGTAGTAGCGCCTTTCTTGCATGTCTTTGCTACCTCCTGATTTTTTTTCTGCCTGATCTTGACTACTGCTAGGAAGTCAGTACATGATTCTATCAGGGTCATCTGTCCTTTGCGGTTCCTCAGCTCCACCCATGCACGTTCTACCCCTTCTGAACCTTCTGAACTTCTTGCTATTGATTCCAGTTTCATTTCTAACAAACAGGGCAACACCTGCTCATCTGCCTTCCTTTCGATAGGAGACATCTCCTTGGTTATTTTGTTCCCAGCCCTGATCTCCTCTCAGCAACATCTCAGTGATGCACACAACATTATACCTGCCAATTACAATCTGTGCTACAGGCTCATTTACCTTGTTTCATACCCTGAGTGCATTTCAGTCCTACTTTGAATGAGCCCTCTTCTAGTTGTCTCCCTATTTGCTGTGCCTGAAATTAGATTCCTGAACCTTTCCATACTGTGTCCTATTACTTGTTCTGGAAACTTTCATACCCCAAACTGAGCCCTTCCTCAACCCTGGCAACTAGTTTAAAGACTTTGTGACCTCAATTTGCACAGTCTGTCTACCTTATCCCAAATGCTTTGTGCATTAAGGTACAAACCTTTAAATTTGTTCTATTGTCAAATTTCCATGCATTCTTATGGTTCCTTGGCACAATATGACATTTATGTATTCTGTCCCTTCCCTTTATTTTCTGAATACAATCAACTGTGTCGGTAACCAGTGTTCTACCCTCTCCTTTCCCATTGACTTTATAACTTTCCATGCAACTGAACCCACTCTTCCCACTATTTAGTTTAAAGCCTTATTCATAGCCCCAGTTGTGTGATTCTCAAATACTCTAATCCCAGTGTGATTCAGGTGGAGCCCATCCCATCAGAACAGTGCTCTCCATCCCAAAAACTGGTGCCTGTGTCCCATGAATTTGAATTGATTTTTATTTTCCTGCACTAATCTTTGAACCACATGTTTACTACTTTAATTTTGACCCTTTGCTGATTAGCTTGTGGTTATATAGTAACCGAGATGATTACCTTTCTGATTTTGGTTTTTAATGAAGCACTTAGCTGCTCATATTCATTCTTTACCTCTGCTCCCTTTCTACATAGGGGGACTTCGACAACTGGACCTTATCTTCTCTCCTGCAGGCCCCCCACTCCAAGTTCGTCTGCAGCCCGTGTGA
Source organism: Stegostoma tigrinum (assembly GCF_030684315.1). NCBI lineage: Eukaryota > Metazoa > Chordata > Chondrichthyes > Orectolobiformes > Stegostomatidae > Stegostoma > Stegostoma tigrinum. The sequence continues at coordinate 1,407,917 of NC_081379.1, read as the reverse complement.
GAGAGCCTGAACCTGGGCATCAGGCAGGCATCGGAGCTCTTGATCTTGGCCACGGAATAATGTCTACTCCCCTGATGATAGTAGCCCCAATTATAACTACATTTCTGTTTTGTACCCCCCCACCCAAACCCCCGGCCTCCTGTATGGCTCCCTGTACCACAGTGCTGTGGTCAGTTTGCTCATCCTTGCTACAACCTCCACAGAGGGAGCAAGAATCTCCAACCTGTTAGACAAGGTAAAGAGTTGAGGCTCCTTTAGTACTACCTCCTGGATCCCTCTACCTGCCTCACTAATAGTCACACCCTCCCTTGCCTGACCATTGACTGAATTTGAGGAAATTAACCGAAGGGGTGTGACTGCCGTCAGCTAACTCTCCCCTCGCTAATGTGTTTGAAGCTCAGACTCCAGCTCAGTAACTCTGAGCCAGTGTTCCTCAAGCAACCAACACTTGCTGCAGATGTGGTCACTATGAACCACAACAAGGTCCAGCAGCTCTCACATCATGCAGTTACAACACGTCGCCTGGCCCCACATCTCTATTTTCTTAGTTCTTAATTTGTTTTCTTTATTTCCTACTGGTCACTTAGTAATCTGTAAATATTTCTCATATTTACTGCCAATCTGAAATTAACCTGAAAGTAACAGTCAAATTTGGAGCTATTGTCAACCAAAGAACTTGTGGTTTTCCTGTGATGTCACTCTAGTTTGTGCTGTGATTTCCAGACGACTGTCAACGGAGAGCTTGGAGTACATCGAAGCCTACTCTGACTCATGACTTTGGCTAGAATAGTGGGGAAAGAATTTTGTGTCTGGGGTCTTTGTACTGATCTTACTGTCCAGTGTGAGCTTAAGATGAGAGTACAAGATGCATATAAGTGTTAGTTAATTAACTGAAATTTCAAATTCTGAATAGAATTTCCTTTATATCTTAGTTTGTTTAAGCCGCACTTCCAAATGAGAAGTGTTTTTGCACTTGGTCACATGGATGTAAAGCTTCAAGGTTGAAGAGTTTCCTACCAACCGTGCAGCAACTAATAACTGCTAGAATTGGTTTTAGGTCTGCTGGCTAAAATAACAGTTAAATATTAACATTTTGTGGTAATTTATGCATTTAATTTATGGTCAGCTAAGGAGCTGAAATTTCATTGCTGCCCATATTTTGTTGAGTAATTCATTTTCCTGACTGCTAAACCAGGCTTGTATTACTTTGAAGTCAGGTGATCAAGGCCAACTCCTGGAGATGTTTCATATGTTTAAACACTTAAGGTCAACATAGATAAACTAGTTTTTGTGGCAAGGGGAGCAGGGGACATGGGGAAAGAAGCTTAACATCTGAGCCAGGCTGTTTAGGTAGGAGTTATGTCAGGAAGTACTTCACACACACGAGTGGAAATGTGGAGAACTGACCCTTAATAAAGCTGAAGAGGCTGAGGTACAACTGAAAAACGTAAAGTTTGGGTGTGAGATATTTGTTGGCTGTGGAATGGAAGTAAAAGTGATTAAGTGCGATTGTGATTCAGATCACCTGAGGTAGCATGATGGCTCAGTGATTAGCACTGCTGCCTGTCAGTGCCAGGGACCTGGGTTCGATTCCCACCTCGGGTGACTGTCTGTGTGGAGTTTGCACGTTCTCCCCATGTCTGCATGGGTTTCCTCCCACAGTCCAAAGATATGCAGGTGATGTTAGTTGGCCAGGCTAAATTGCCCATAGTGTCCAGGATATGCAGGCTAGGTAGGTTAAAGGGGTAGGGGAATGAGCCTGGGTGGGATGCTCTTCAGAGTCAGTGTGGACTTATTGGGCCAAATGCCCTGTTTCCACACTGGAAGATTCTGTGATCTGATTGGTGGAATGGCTTGAAGGCTGAACAGCCTGCGCAGGTATGTGTATGTCTGTGTCTGTTGAGTATTGATGTTGATTCTGCCTGCATGGTCAAACATGGAGTGGCTGTCAGTGTGTCAGATTCCCTCTGCCAGTTGATCAGGAAAATGAGTGTTATCTGGTGATAAAGTGAGATATTTATCCATTGCTCACTTGCACATCTATGCATGTGCCCCTCCCCTCCCACACATCTGTTTCATTTTTTTTTCTTTTGCTTGCCCTCTCTCTCACTTAACCCTCTGTCCCTGTTTATCCTCCCCTTGCCCTCTCGTCTCTCCCCAGCCAACCTCCAAAACACGTGTGCAAGCACATGTGTTTCACTGAACAGTGGGTACATGTGTAGAGATTTCTAGAGATGATCAATATCAAGTGCTGTGGAAATAGTGCCATTTTCCTCCAGTAAGTTAGATGATCACCCATGATCTTATGAATAGCAGAGCAGGCTTGGTGGGGCTGAATAGTCTACTATATGTTCCCCATTTCTCTCCCCCTCTCCCACTTGTGTACGCACACATGTAAAATTTGCTCATGCTGGATAAAGTTGAGTACAGAAACATATTTAGGATAGAAAGTTGTACTCTGCAATTGTGTAGTAGTAAACACACAGCCATTGTTACTGGGCATGAGTTACACAAGAAATCTCATGGACACATTTCCCTCCTGACTGGAGAATTTAGTTGCGTTTTTGTCACTTTGAGGAAACAAAATAAAGTTTTGTATTACTCAACTCCTGTCAGGATCTCAGGATGTCCCAGTGCACTTTGCAGCCAGTTAAATAAGTGTAATCATTCTCATAGGAAAGGTAATAGCCAATTTCCACAGAGCAAGCCAAACTGCACTTAACTGTCTAAGCAAAAACTGCACCAAAATGAGGTCTGGGTTATCTTCCATTGTGAAGTGGGAATGAACTATGATTTCATGAGATATAAAGACGTCTATCAAGTTCTCTAATATTTGGTCTCCCCAGCTGATCTGGTGTTCCTAGGCAAATAATTTCTTGTATCTTTTGGTACAGTGATGGAGTTTGGCTGATTTTATGTTGAGCAAACAAGTGGCTTACCTGATCAGCGTCAGAGAAATTATTGTAATAGTTCTTAATCTTTTGGTTATAAGCTTAGGATAACCTTGGCCAATGATTTTAATATGATAATGACAACAGGAGTAAGGAATGTTCTCCCACAAAAAAACAGTAAATGGTAATTCAGTTAATATCTCAAATGTTAAGATTCAGGGTCAACCATGATTCTATTAATGGAGATCAGAGATGAGGGGCTGAATAGCCTCCATTTGTTCCCATGTAGCCCTGTGATTTTACTAAGATGAGGAAGCATTTTTTCCCCACTCAGGAGGTTAACCTGTGAAATTTGTTATCACTGATAACAGAAGTCTGGTTGGGCCACATCTGGAGTATTGTGTCCAGTTCTGGTCGCCTTGTTACAGGAAAGATGTGGAAACGTTGGAAAAGGTGCAGAAGAGATTTACCAGGATGTTGCCTGGAATGAAGGGAAGGCCTTACGAGGAAAGGTTGAGAGAACTAGGTCTTTTCCCTTTAATCAGTGAAGGATGAGAGGTGGCTTGATAGAGGCGTACAAAATGATCAGAGGTGTACACAGAGTGGGCAACCAGAGACACACTTTCTAGGGTGGAGGTAGCTGTTACAAGGGGGGGCATAGTTTTAAAGTGAAAGGTAGGTACAGGGGAGACGTCAGAGGTATGTTCTTTAGTCAGATTGGTAGGGGTGTGAAATGCATTGCCAGTGAGGGTAATGGACTCAGCCTCGTTAGGGGCATTCAAACTGCTATCAGGTAGGCATGTGGATGATAGTATAAGGTAGGGGTGGAAGTTAGGTAGACGTTAGGTTTAGGGTAAAAGTTCGGCACAAGATGGTGGGCTGAAGGGCCTGCATTGTGTGGTTATGTTCTATGATATTGTGTGAACTGGGCGCAATATATTCAAGAAAGAGATTGATACCTTTAATATCTAGAGAATCAAGATTATTGAGAGAACGTGAGAGTAGGATTTTGGTAGAGGATCAGCAATGATTGTATTGAATGGGGAAGCAGACTCGAAGGGCTGGATGGTCTACATCTGCTCCAAGTTTCAATGTTAAGATTTGGTCATTACATGGATCAGGTCGGTCCTTGGGCCCCTCAGACCTGCTGCACCATGCATTCTTGTAGATTTTTTGCCTCAGGTCCATTTCCCCATACTATCCCTATTTTCCTTGCTTCTCTTCACAAATCAATCTGTCATGAATATAAAAACCTAAATAACTCTGGATGCTGTAAATCTGGAACAAAACAAAGTTGGAAAAGCTCAGCAGGTCTGGCAGCATCTGTGAAGGGGGGGAAAAAGAATCAGTTTACGTTTTGGGTCCGGTGATCCTTCCTCACATTAACTGACTTTTTTTTTCTATGCAGATGCTGCCAGGCCTGGTGAGCTTTTCCAGCAACTTCTGTTTTTGTTCCTGTCATGAATATACCTGGTGATATCAAAATGCTGTTGTAATGTTGTGTGCAACCCCACTACAAATGCTGAAGCTCAGAACTGTATCAACATTTAACTTTTGAATGTTTTGTATTTGTACCCTGGTAGCAATGCTTATGTGTTTTTATTTGGCCCTGAATTGGTCAATCTGCAGCAGACATCTGATTGTGTGTGGAGACTGTCGACATTATCTGGCAGCCTGTGTGTCGGATTTTTGTAAGGATATGACAGAGGCGCTGTAGGGAAGTATGTTCAACAATGGTGTTGCAACATAAAGGTTTATCTCTTCCTCTTTTTGAAACCACGTTTAGTTACACTTGGAACCTTCAAATACTTAGAGGGGCTGGGAAGTCATGTGACTGATCCAAAATAGGACACTCTTGTTTTATCATGGTTTCAGCAATATTTCAGCTGTTTTACTTCTTGGAAGCATTGGTCGAGTAATGACGTCATTTTGAAATTCATTCCTTGAACTTTTGTGTTGGTTCCCACTGGAACCCTTGTGCAGTGGTAGTGCCCTGTTATTGAACCAGGTGGATCTAGTTCAAGTGTCACCTACTTCAGAGTGTTTTGTAACACTTCTGAACAGGTTGCTTTAAAAATAACCTTGTATTTAGTGTAGCGCTGCCCAAAGTGGGACTGGGAGCAGAAACTTTGGAGCCATGAACTCCAGTACCGCAATGGTCTCCTTTGGGCACTGACTTTTAAAAATTCTACTCCCTCTCTAACAAGCTCCTGCCCCCCTGGGTCTCAAGTAGTGTGAAAATTTTCAAGCCTCAAAATGAGGTTCGTGTGGGGGAAACGGGGTAGTGGGGAAACGTGTAGGGTTGCACTGCATCTCTGCAATCTTCCCTTTATGCCTGGTCAATATGAGGAGGCGTTGTAGCCACCCATGTTTCAAGCTTTCATTATCTTTGTTGATGTTATTGGTGGAGGGAACGTGAAGTTCAATTCAGCCGGAAGAACAAATGGCGCAAAATGGTGGGATTTTAAAAGGGTTGCAGAAGCAAAACTTGAGGCCAATGTTTTAAAAAAAGGGTTTTTTTTTGTATCTCTTCATGGAGCAGAGCCAAAATGTTAAGGCTGAGGTAGGTACATTCTCGAGAAGCAAGGGGTGTCTGACAGGCTATAGGAGTGGATGGAATTTGGAGCAATCAAATCAGCCATGGTCTTATTGAATGGCAGAGCAATCCAAGGGAGCTGAGTGATCTACTCGCTCCTTTACGGTATGTTCATAGGTAACAGAGGCACCTCCAATTGCCTGTGTGTGGGTAATTGAAGGTGTTTGAAAGGTGCAAAGGTCTCAGTTTTATAGATTGATACATAAAAAATGAAATACCTTAGCTGAGGTAGTGTTCACATGTCTGCATCACACTATAGAATGTCAAATTTTTAGAGTGCAGAAGAGGTTTACTAAATGGTAACATCTGAAGGACTTTAGTTTTAGATCATCGCCTTCTTCACAGATATGATTATAAATGCTTGGGCAGGTTGGGTTTTAAACCATTGCCTCCTGACCCAAAGGAAACAAGCCTACCGTTGCGCTACAAGGGCTCCCAAGGGACTTCAGTTATATTGAGACACCAAATGAACAGAAAGTTAAGGAGACATTTAATTGGGATCTGGTTAACGTTATGTGCGGTTTTGATTGGGTAGCTGGGAAGTTTTCATGAGCGTTACTAACCACAGCGCAGAGATGGAAAGTAGTTGTCGAAAGAGCGAGGGAAAATGCGGGGTTGTTTTTTTTTGACACATCAAGTTACAATTCAGTGTCTGACCTGAAAGCACAGTGGAAGCAAGTTTATCAGTGTTCTTGAGGGAATTGAATATATTCTCGATGGAACAATTTGCTTTGAGAAATCCAGGAAGGGGCTGTTTTAAGATAATGCATACAGTTGTGCTCTGAAAGTGCAATTGTGTGTAGGATAATTGCCTGTTTTAAGGCCAGGCATTCCAATTTCTGCACCTTGTCACGATCATGTCAGGGGCCAGTTGACGTCACTGTCCCAAAGAAGGCAGCAAAAAATAAGGAAATGATTGACGTCAAAGAAGTTTGTTTACCTAGCTGGAGATTTTGGTTTTATTAGTAATTTGATTAGCAAACTTATTCAGCTGTTAACCTCTAAAGCTACAGTTTGATTTAAAAAAAGGCAGAAGTGAAGATTAATAATTGATTGCCTGATTAGAAAATGCTTAAAGTTTTAAGCTTATGGTTGATGACTAGCTTTTCGTCATAACTTATCAAAAGATGCAACATTGAGCATACGCTGAGGTGTATTTGTATCTATCTGAACTGCAGAAACTGATCAAGATCAGGAATGTGTTGTAATGACACTTTGCAGACACACATCATGGATTCAGCACAGTTGGTTCTATTGATCCAGATGGAATCAACAATTTCTGTGCGCCTAAACGCTGAGCTGGAAAGTTATCAGCTTTCTAATTTGCAGCCAAATTCACTTTGTCCTGGTATGCTGCTCACGTTGCACCCTGAGTCATACTCGGCAGTCTTCTGTCGATCTTCGATACACATTTAGACACATCCGGCAATTTGATGACAAAACATGCAAGTGAACATGGCAGCTCAATATGAAATTGCTTGATTAGTTTTGGAATGTTTTATTCATGTTTTTGTAGTCATGTGGCCATATTTAAGAAATGAATAGGAATAAAGTTTCTGTTTGTATTTGCTTTCTCAATCCATACTGCATTTCCTCAATACCAGCAAGAATAGGTGCAGAGTGACTTGGAAAAGTGAGATAATCCACTTTGTGAGGCTCAACAAGCTGAGGGGTTACACTCCAGCAAGAACTTGGGAAATACTGAAGATCAGTAGGGCCTTGGTCCTCATATTCACAAATCCCTGAAGATAGCAGAGCAGGGAGATGAGGTGGTTAAGAACGCACACAGTGTACGTGATTTTATTAGCCTAGAATAAATGAAGGAGACTGCTATACTGGAACTGTGTAAAACACTGGTTAGGCAACATCCAGAGTACAGCTTTCAGTTATGCTCAGCACATTGTAGGAAGAAAATGATTGCATTAGAGAGGGTGCAGAGGAGAATTACCAGGATGCCACCTGGGCTGGAGGGTCTGAGCTGTTGCCTGCAGAATTTCAAAGATTGAGAGGGAATCTGACAGTATAAGATTGAGGGGCATAGACTCTTTTCCATTAATTATGTCATCTAGAGCAGTCCTCCTCAATTCCCACTTCGAACTTTTCACTGGTATAATGCGAAAGTTCAATGTTTACACATTATTTAACACTGAATTCTGTCGAACTGTCTCTGGACTGAACCTGATGCTGAGCAGTATAACATGGTCTTTGGCTAAATACTGCACTGCCAGTATATGATTCTGTTCACAGTGCCAACGTGTTTTATGGTTTCTTGAGTCTGTGCATTTTACAAAAATTGGAATGTGCTCTCACTGCATCATGTCTACGTCAACAGACTCAAAGAAATCTTCAGTGTCATGTCTGCAACTTCTGGTGCCTCTGCTACCATCTTCTCATGGAGTTAACCCTTTTACAAAGTGCCAGTTGGTGATCCCACATTTGCATTCAGTGGGTGCCTTGAGAAAACTTGTCAACCTTCATCTGAAATCTTTATCATGTGCCATTTTCGCGCAGGATCTCGAATTCAATTTCAGAAGTGTTTTTTTTAAACTTCAGCATTGGATAAATGCAATGAGATTAACATTTTTAATTCAGTGCCTGGGCTTTGACTGAGAAATTTATTTTGAAGGTTCTGAAGATATAGTTCAACCCTCTGTGTACAGATCGGTGACTCAATTTGCAGAGATGGCTGAATTTTTGGCTTTCAAAAAATTGTTTGAGTCCTATCACATTTTCTGAATGGGATGGGCAAGAAACGCTGGACAGCTGCCAACGCCCACATCCCACAAAAAAAATGAATAGAGAAAAAAGAAACTTGAAGACTGAATGTTCAAAACCTTTTATTTCAGGTAATGGATAGATTGATAAATATCCTACCGCAGTGCTGTTCTGTTGAGATATCTTCTTGAAGGAAAAAAGCAGCAACAGCTTGTGTGAATAGCAGCAGAATTAATAACAGCTGTTAGTTAGTTGCTTTGGAAGAAAAACTATTGTTTGGCAAGACTGTGTACTTACAGTCGAATAAAACTGTAAATGAATTATAACAATATAAACTTGAATTTGAGTGTTTTGAGGGGATCTGTGTTTGAAATTATAAAAGCCATCTCTCACATTGGTACCAGGTCTCGAGGATTAATGCAATTCTGCTGCAAAATGTCTAACTATTCATTTGAATAAGCAAAGCATCATTCTAAATAGTTGTTAAGGTCTGGTGATGGGGACTGGCTGGTGCCAGAGTCCAAGCATGAGCAACTCCAAGGGACTCAGTCTTGGTCTCAGGCTGTTTTAATGAGTGTGGATGTAACTGCCTAGACACCAGACTTGATCCTATTGGATCTCATTGACCCCCCCCACTGTTTCTGAGATCATATGAAGCCCCTTCCTTCTCTCTCCCCCCCCCCCCCCCCCCCATCCCTGAAGTTTCTTAATGCTGTCTAATTCCAGCATTTGGCCCCTCACCCCAGCCCTAATCTTTAAACCCACTCTCAGTGCCCCCAGATCATAGCAACTGCTCTGAAATTGCAAGATCGAACTCCTCTATATTCTCCAGAAATCCAGTGTTCCCTAACTGGATCTCAAACCCACTCCACATACATTTGGGCGATGTAATCTCATCCCAGCACTAGCTCATTCACAGGCAGCCCCCATCACTAGATTCCCCAGTAACAGGGACTTAGCCCAAAGCCATATGTCCTTATAAAAATCTTCAAGTTATTATGAAATGCCACAGAAGGTTTAGTTATTAATATTAAATGCAGAGTCACACTTGCTTCCTGTGATACTTTCCCCACTTTGTTAACAACATTATTGTTATGAAATAGCATATCTTCGAATTCTGCAAAAAGCCCAGGCGATGTGAATATGTTAACTAACGTTGAAATTCACTCAAGGAAATTCACACGTATGTGAACACGGAAATGTTGGCAGACTGAAGCTGTGTAGTTTTGTAATCTGGCAGTTTTGAGTTAGGGTGGTTCAATGGTTGTGTGGGGTATAATCTTTATGAATTGAAATTGTGACATAGAGATGAAAATAACTCATGGTGTGAGATCACATAACAGCATATAACTCGGCAACATTTGTGAGCACAAACTAGCCTCTGGTTTGTGGGTGCAATTTGTTGGATCTCTCTAGTCTTCACATGAGCCATAACATTTTAGGAACATGGAACTCTAGTGCAGGAATCAGATACTTGCTGTGCTCCACCAGACAATAAGATCATGGTTGCCCCATAGCCATTGATTTTTGACAATGAAAGGGGTTAATTTAACTCAGCCTTGAATAAAAGTAAGGACCCAGTTTCCCCTACTGTCTGAATAAGATTCTAATGACCCTCATTTTCTTCATCTTTGCTTTATCACAGAGATCAGTTCTAGACTCCCCCACAAGACACAACGTGCCTTATGTGTACACACTTAAAACGTCCCCTCTGTTTCTTGTATGTTCCAAAACGGTCACCCCTCATTCTTCAATGGATATAGCTCAATCTACTATCTTCATAAGCTAAATTTCTCAAACCAAAAATGTGTTGAGTGAACCTTCTCTGAGCTGCTTCTGATGGCATCTCACTAGAAGGGTGAATATATGGACAGGTCATTAAAGGTGGTAGAACAAATTGTTAGAGCAGATAATAAAGCATCAGTCCCTAATAAGACGTGCAGGGAGTATGAGAGGGGACAGCAACCTATCTGGTTCATTAATGCCCTTTTAGGGAAGGAAATGTGCTGTCCTTGCCTGGTCTGGCCTGCATGTTACTCCAGACCCACAACAATGGGATTGACCTTCAACTGTCATCTGAAACAAGCAAACATTCCTTAGTGTTGTGTTTGGTTCTGGACACAGCTTGAGGCAAGATGTGAAGGCTGTCAAGAGAACTCAAAAGATTCAGAAGGAACGTCAGTAATGACAGTGGAATGGAGAGCACTTGAATGAAAATTTGAAATCTGTCATAGCTGCAAGCAGCATGTAGTGGCTAGGATGAAACTGGCTTTTATCAATAGCAGCTATGTATCCAGTGATACATGACAAAATCAAACACAAGCAAGTGATGTGGGGAGGGGGGAGAACGTTTGGGTGGAGCGGGATCAGAGGAAGTAACTTTGACCTCCCTTCGCTTGGTCACGATTGCATTATAAGTTGAAAATCCAAACACCAAAAGCAGAAAATGAACAGCAAGTCGTCAGCTCATGTAAAAGAGATAAGAAAGGTTATTTGCTGGTGGGGTTTGCTGAGTGTACTTTGATAAGACTGAACAGAGCTCTGGCTCAGTGAGTAGCACTCTTGGCCTGACAGACAGAAAACTCTAGGTTAATGTCTCATTCCAGAGACTTGTGTACACTACCCAGACTGCCGCTTGTATTGCAACACTGAACGAGCCGTCCCTTATCTCGGGCATTGTCCTTTGGGTAGGCTGCTCAATGTTTATCTCTCCATGTACACCATTTTCTTTAAAAAAAGAAGTCTTTCAATCATCTGAGTCATGGAGTTCTCCAGCACAAAAAAAATCTGCAGCAGTCAAACACAGCCACTTTACAATTCCAGTCCCATTTTCCAGCAATCGGCTAAGAGCCCTGTATGCCTTGATATCACAAGTGCACATCCAAATGTGAAGAAGGTTTCAGCCTCTACCACCCTGACAGGATCCCAGGATCCTATCACCCTCAGAGTTTTTTCCTATTCATTTGTGGGATGTGGACCTCACTGGCTGGGTCAGCATTTCCTGCCCATCTCTAGTTGCCCCATGCTGCATTTGAGCTGCCGCCTTGAATTGCTGCAGTCTACCAGCTGTGGGTTGATCTACAGTGCCATTAAGGAGGGAATTCCCAGGATTTTGACCCAGCAACTGTGAGGGAATGGTGATGTATTTCCAAGTCAGGATGGTGAGAGGCTTGGAGGGTGACTTGGTGTTCCCATGTATCTGCTGCCCTTGTCCCTCTAGATGGTAGTGGTCTTGGGTTTGGAAGGTGCTGCCTGAGGATCTTTGAGTTTCTGCAGAGCATTTTGTAGATAGTACACACTGCTGCGACTGAGCGTCAGTGGTGGAGGGTGTGGATGTGGTACCAATCAAGCGGCTGCTTTGTCCTGGATGGTGTCAAGCTTCTTGAGTGTTGTTGGGGTTGCACCCATCCAGGCAAGTGGGGAGTATTCCATCACACTCCTGACTTGTGCCTGGGAGATGGTGGACAGGCTCTGGGGAGTCAGATGAGTTACTCGCTGTGATATTCCCTGCTTCTTGCCAGCTCTTGTAGCCCCTGTTAATGTGGTGAGTCCAGTTGAGTTTCTGGTCAACGATAGCCCCCAGGATGTTGCTAACAGGGGATTCAGTGACGGTGTCACCATTGAATATCAAGGGGCGGTGGTTGGATTGTCACAGCCTGGCATTTGTGTGGCACAAACGTCACTTGCCACTTGTCAGCCCGAACCTAGATATTGTCCAGATCTTGCTGCATGTGAACGCGGTCTGCTTCAGTATCTGAGGATTCACGAATGGTGCTGAGCTTTGTGCAATCATCCCCACTTCTGACCTTATGATAGAGGGACGGTCATTGATGAAGCAGCTGAAGATGTTTGGACTGAGGGTACCACCCTGAGGAAGTCCTGCAGAGATGTCCTGGAGCTGAGATAACTGACCCCCAACAACGACCACCTTCTATGTGTCAGATAGGACTCCAACCACCGGAGACTTTGCCCCAATACCCATTGATTCCAGTTTTTCCAGGGCTCTTTGCTGCACTCGGTTCAACGAAGCCCCGATGTCAAGGGCTGTCATGCCCACCTCACCCTTTGGAATTCAGCTCTTTTGTCCATGTTTGATCTAAGGCTGTAATGAAGCCAGGAGCTGAGTGGCCCTGGTGGAACCCAAACTGGGCGTCACTGAGCAGGATATTGCTGAGCAGGTGCTGTTTGATAGCTCTGTTACTGACACCTTCCATCACTTTACTGATGATCGAGAGGAGACTGATGGGGCGGTAATTAGCTGGGTTGGATTTGTCTTGCTTTTTGTGTACAGGACATACTTGGGCAATTTTCCACACTGTCAGGTAGATACCATGAGACCATTGAAGGAGGCAGAGATGGATCATCCACTCGGCTCTTCTGACTGAAGATTGCTGTGAATGCTTCAGCCTTACCTTTTGCACTGATGCGCTGGGCTCTTCCATCATTGAGGATGGGGATATTTGTGGAGCTGCCTGCTTCACTGAATTGTTTAATTGTCCACGACATTCACAACTGGATGTGGCAGGACTGTAGAGCTTAGATCTGATCCTTTGGTTGTGGGATCGTTTAGCTCTGTCTATCACTTGCTGCTTTCTCTGTTTGGTGGCTCCACCAGGTGGGCACCTCATCTTCAGGTATAGCCTGGTGCTGCTCCTGGCGTGCTCTCTTGCACTCTCCAATGAACCAGGGTTGACCCCCTGGCTTGATGGTGATGGTTGAGAGGGGGATGTGCCGGGCCGTGAGGTTACAGATTGTACTGGAGTACAATTCTGCTGCTGTTGATGGCCCATAGCGCGTCATGGATGCCCAGCCTTGAGTTGCTAGATCTGTGTGAAGCCTGTCCCGTTTAGCACGGTGATTGTGTGACACAACACGATGGAGGTTATTCTCAATGTGAAGGCACAAGGACTGAGCGATGGTCACTCTTACCAATACTGACATGGAGAGATACATCTGCAGCTGGCAGATTGGTAAGGATGAGGTCAGGTATGTTTATTCCCTCCTGTTGGTTCCCTCACCACCTGGCGCAGACCCAGTCTCGCAGCTCTGTCCTTTAGGACCCGACCAGCTCGATCACTAGTACTGCTGCTGAGCCGCTCGTGGTGATGGACGTTGAAATCCCCCACCCAGAGTATATTTTGTGCCCTTGCCATCCTCGGTGCTCCCGTCAAGTGTTGCTCAACATTGACAAATGTTGGTTTGTCAGCTGAGTGAGGACGGTATGTGGTAATGAGCAGAAGGTTTCCTTGCCCATGTTTAGTCTCAAGCCATGAGACTTCATGGGGTCCAGAGACCATGTTGAGGACTCATAGAGCAACGCCTTCCTGACTGTGTACCACTGTGCCACCCCCTCTGCCGGGTCTGTCCTGCCCGTGGGACAGGACCTATCTAGGGATGGTGATGGTGTTGTCAAGGACATTGTATGTAAGGTCTGATTCTGAGAGTATAACTGGGTCGGGCTGTTGCGTGACTGGCCTGAGGGACAGCTCTCCCAGTGTGGGCACTAGCTCCCACATGTTAATGAGGAGGGCTTTGCAGGGTCGACAGCTGTTTCTGCCGTTGTCTTTTCCGGTGCCTGGGTCGATGCAGGTGATCCAACCAGCTTCATTTCTGAGACTTTGTTACAACTGAGTGGCTTGCTGGGGCATTTCAGAGGGCAAGTGAGAGTCCACCACATTGCTGTGGGTCTGGAGTCACATGTAGGCCAGACCAGGTGTGGGTGGCAGATTTCCTTCCCTGAAGGAGATTAGCGAACCAGATTGCCAATTGTCAGAAAACCCAATGATTTCTTGGTGATCAGAGATAATGGGAACTGCAGATGCTGGAGAATTCCAAGATAATAAAATGTGAGGCTGGATGAACACAGCAGGCTAAGCAGCATCTCAGGAGCATGATGAAGGGTCTAGGCCCGAAACGTCAGCTTTTGTGCTCCTGAGATGCTGCTTGGCCTGCTGTGTTCGTCCAGCCTCACATTTTATTATCTTGGATTTCTTAGTGATCAGTAGATTCTTAAATTCAGACCATTTTTAAAATTATTGACTCAAAATTCTGCCATCTGCCGTGGTGGGTTTCGTACCTGGGTCCCAGGACATTTGCTGAGTTTCTGGATTAATACTTTAGCGATAATATAACTCAGCAATCGCCTATCCACTTCTCTTGCATCTTCCCTAAACCTTCTGCCCCTCAACTTCAATCTATGGCCCCTGATTATTGATCCCTACTCCAAGGGGAAGGGTTTCTTCCCAACTACCTTGTTTGTGCTGCTTATCATTTTGTACATCTCAATTATGTCCCTTGTTAGTCTGCTCTGCTCTAAGGAAAGCAGCCGTGGTCTGTCTAATCTCTCTTCATAACCAAAACTCTCCAGCCCAGGCAGCAACCTGGTAAAAGTCCCAATGCACCGTTTCCAGTGCGATCATATCACTCCTAGAGTGTGGATTTCAGAACTGCACACAATACACAAGGTCATGTTTTACATAGCCTCCCTGCTTTAAACTCCATGCCTTGGCTAATAGACAAATATCCCGTATGCCACCTTAACCACTTTATCTATCTCTCTCACGACCGTAATAGATTGCTGGTATGCACACCTAAAGGCCCTTTGATCTTCAGTGCTTCCCAGGATCATACCATTTGTTATGGGTTCTCTTCATTTGAAGTTTGTAGGAAAATGTATTTTAAAAAGTCATCTTTTGTTAAATCACTGGCTAAGCCAGTACTTTCTGGCCTTGAGAAAATGTGCTGAGCTGCTGCAGTCCGTGGGTTTGTAGGGCTATCACAGTTAGGGAGTCATAGGATATTGATCTGCAAGACAGTGAAAGAAAGGCCTTAAGTCGAGATGGGGTTTGAAGGAGAAGTTTCAGGTGGTCTCGTGCGTCTAATCCCCTTTTCCATCTAGGGAATAGGATAGAACTTGTGTTTGGAAATTCCTATGAAAACGACACCGCTATGTTATTGTAGCACAGCTTGTTAATCGTACATGCTCCTCTCCTTGTGTGTTGGTGGAAGGAGAGAACATCGAAGGTGGTGGATGGAGTGCAGACAAGCAGGCTGCTTTGTCCTTGGTGTTAAGCTTTGAGACCTGTCCCTATCCAGGCAAGTGGGCAGCATTTGACCACACCCTAATTGTGCTTTCCCAGTGGTGAGCAGGCTTTGGGTGTTGCACAATTACAATGTGACCACATTTCAGAATATTTTCATAGGACATAGTGTTTTGAGATCCTGAAGATTTGTGAAAGTATTATATAAAGGCCTATCTTAGTATGAGATGTGGAGAGCAAAATTAGAACCCTAATATCACTGACAATTTCCATCCATCACTGTATCAAATTTAAAAAGTCTGACAAAGATTTTGATTCCAGAATTCCTTCTTAGCAGCTTGCAAGTCATTAAATATTTTCTTTTTTCTTAACAAGAAACCAAAGAAGAACTTGAAGAACTTACATTATCAATTAAGAGAACTGCAAACAGAGTCCGAAATAAGCTGAAGAGTAAGTATTTTCAGTTGAGTCAGAGATATTTTGATTATTTGCACATAGTTTAAACATTTGGTAAAAACTAAAGATATTACAAGAGGAAGCTAATTTAAGTTGTGTATGAAAAGTTGATGGAAGCATAAAGGAGAATTAGAAAATATTTGAAGAGGAGTTAAATAAAAAATGCAGGACTGTGGAAACAGCAGGATTGTGGGAATAATTAAATAGCTCTAGCTAAGCCCCTCTCTGTGCTGAATGATTCCTATGAAATATCGAACCATCCAGCATGAATTCATATGCTGTCTCTCTGAAGAGAAATTTCTCAGCAACTTGGCTAGAGTAGGTGGTGATGATCAGACATACAGCTCTGAATTCCCCACATCTTTAAAGATTGCAGTTTGTATCCTTCCCAGTATGTATCCAGTACAGGGCCAAAAAGGAATAAAAATTCATTTTCCTCCCAACCCCAAACTCCAGAAAGAAATAAGCTGGTCCTCACCGTGTAAGGATATCCTTACAGGTATTGGTAGTAAGACACCTGGGGGAGTAGTGCTGAGTCTCTTCATTCATGCTGAACAGACATAAGTACTTCTCACTGCCATTCAGAGCTTATTATGCTGGCAGTTTTGCATCTGGAAGGAAAGTTTGTTATTTTTAAAAGACATTATAAACTACATGTCTCCTCGTTATAATAGGCCATTGATATTTTTGTTGTTTGGAATTATGGTATGTTTTGTGTTCTAGTATTTTGTGAAAAATTCTCCTTCAGCCCTAGTAACTGGTTGAAACATTAATCATGGGCAAGAAACTGTCATGTGCATTTTTCAAAGCAATCTGACACCCAAGTCCCAACCTAATTAAGGATGAGAAAGACTGTTCTGTTAATTAATTAATCTATTCAGAAGTTTCTGATCCTGAATTCGTACTGTTTTGATTTTGTCTGAAAGACCTTTCATGAGGAACTTTTGACTAAAGTCTTTTGGAAGGTTAGGCGTGTTATGGCAGGTAAAGGTATAAAGTAAAGTCATCACAGTCCTGCCAGGCCATGGGGCTGCTCTGTCACTAGAGAGAGATGCGTTCTCATCTCCCTTTTTGAATGTGGACAATTTGAGGCTGTTTTTGATTGTTATTTTTCCAGCAACTCGTCATAGAACATTACAGCACATTACAGACCCTTCGGCCCTCGATGTTGTGCCGACCTGTCATACCGATCTCAAGCCCATCTAACCTACACTATTCCATGTACGTCCATATGCTTATCCAATGACGACTTAAATGTACCCAAAGTTGGCGAATCTACTACTGTTGCAGGCAAAGCGTTCCATTCCCTTACTACTCTCTGAGTAAAGAAACTACCTCTGACATCTGTCCTATATCTTTCACCCCTCAATTTAAAGCTATGCCCTCTCGTGCTCGCCGTCACCATCCTAGGCAAAAGGCTCTCCCTATCCACCCTATCTAACACTCTGATTATTTTATATGTTTCAATTAAGTCACCTCTCAATCTTCTCCTCTGTAATGAAAACAGCCTCAAGTCCCTCAGCCTTTCCTCGTAAGACCTTCCCTCCATACCAGGCAACATCCTAGTAAATCTCCTCTGTACCCTTTCCAAAGCTTCCACATCCTTCTTATAATGCAGTGACCAGAACTGTACGCAATACTCCAAGTGCGGCCGCACCAGAGTTTTGTACAGCGTCACCATAACCTCTTTGTTCCGGAACTCGATCCCTCTATTAATAAAAGCTAAAACACTGTATGCCTTCTTAACAGCCCTGTCAACCTGGGTGGCAACTTTCAAGGATCTGTGTACATGGACGCCGAGATTTCTCTACTCATCTACACTACTAAGAATCTTACCATTAGCCCTGTACTTTGCCTTCTGGTTACTCCTACCAAAGTGCATACCTCACATTTGTCTGCATTAAACTCCATTTGCCACCTCTCAGCCCAGCTCTGCAGCTTATCTATGTCTCTCTGCAACTTACAGCATCGTTCGTCACTGTCCACGACTCCACCGACCTTAGTGTCATCTGCAAATGTACTAACCCATCCTTCTACGCCCTCATCCAGGTCATTTATAAAAATGACAAACAGCAGCGGACCCAACACCAACCCTTGCGGTATACCACCAGTAACTGGTCTCCAGGATGAACATTTCCCATCAACTGCCACCCTGTCTTCTTTCAGCAAGCCAATTTCCGATCCAAACTGCTATATCTCCCATAATTCTATTTCTCCGCATTTTGTACAATATCGAACGCCTTGCTGAAACCCATATACACCACATCAACTGGTTTACTCTCATCTACCTGTTTGGTCACCTTAAAGAACTCAATAAGGTTTGTGAGGCACGACCTTCCCTTCACAAAACCGTGCTGACTATCCCTAATCAATTTATTCTTTTCTAGATTATAAATCCTATCCTTTATAACCTTTTCCAACACTTTACCAACAACTGAGGTTAGGCTCACTGGTCTATAATTACCAGGGTTGTCTCTACTCCCCTTCTTGAACAGGGGAACCACATTTGCTATCCTCCAGTCATCTGGCACTATTCCTGTAGACAATGACGAGTTAAAGATCAATGCCAAAGGCTCAGCAATCTCCTCCCTAGCTTCCCAGAGGACCCGAGGATAAATCCCATCCGGCCCAGGGGACTTATCTATCTTCACCCTCTGAAGGGTTTCTAATATCTCTTCCTTGTGAACCTCAATCCCACCTAGTCTAGTAGCCTGTATCTCAGTATTCTCCTCGAAAACATTGTTTTCTAGAGTGAATACTGTTGAAAAATATTCATTTAGTGCTTCCCCTATCTCATCTGACTCCACACACAACTTCCCACTACTATCCTTGATTGGGCCTAATCTCACTTTCGTCATTCTTTTATTCCTTAAATACGTATAGAGAGCCTTAGGGTTTACCCTGATCCTATCCGCCAACAACTTCTCATGTCTCCTCCTGGCTCTTCTGAGCTCTCTCTTTAGGTCTTTCCTGCCTACCTCGTAGCCCTCAAGTGCCCTAACTGAGCCTTCACATCTCATCCTAACATAAGCCGCCTTCTTCCTCTTGATCAGAGATTCCACCTCCTTCGTAAACCACAGCTCCCGCGCTCTACAGCTTCCTCCCTGCCTGACAGGTACATACTTATCTAGGACACACAGGAGCTTTTCCTTGAATAAGCTCCACATTTCTAATGTGCCCATCCCCTGCAGTTTCCTTCCCCATCCTATGCTCCCGAAATCTTGCCTAATCTCATCGTAATTGCCTTTTCCCCAGCTATAACTCTTGTCCAGTGGTCACTTTTAGGAAGAGTCAGTGCTGCACAAATCATCTTCGGAGGTTTTTTTGGCTGAAATGTGGAGTATCTAATCTTCGTAGCTATTGGTTTTGAGCTTTTAGTCTGCCTTACATTTGTAACATTGAGCCTGTACTTGATTAGAGCAGGGTAACTTAAACAATCACAAAGGAAGACATGGATATTATACATCTTGAGTTCCTTCACATTCTTTATTGCATTTGCAAGTTTTAAAATTTCGTTCGTGGCGTGTGAGCATTACTGCCTGAGCCAACTTTTACTGCCCATTTCTGACTGCCCCTTGGGTAGCTGATAGAGAGTTGCCTTCTTGAATCCGTGCAGTCCTCCATGAGGTTTTAGGGAGGGAATTCCAGGACTTTGACCCAGTGATACTGAAGGAACAGTGATATATTTACAAGTCAGGATGGTGAGAGGCTTAGAGGTAAGTTTTCAGGCAGTGGTGTTCCTGTGTATCCTCTTTCCAAGACCATTTGTGCATTTGGAGGCTGGTGTTGAGGGAGACTTGTTATGAATTTCACTTTGTTTCTGACTCTGCTGTCACTGGTAAACAGAAGATTTTTACTGTTTTAGACTCCACTATTGTCTATGTTTCTTTTTCCCCAGAATTTTAGCCCCTCGTGTATCCTACTTTAAACAATCTCTATCATCTTTCAGTCCCTCAGAGGCCTTCCTCTTCCTTTTTAATCTGGGTTTATTCAGTTATTTTCCTTCTCCTGTTGTAATTTGTTTATGAATCCAGTTTATGGTGCATTTTAGTCTGAGCTTGTCATTTTTGATGTTTATCTTGAATGCTTTGCTTTATGCCTGAAGATCATAAAAGTGAATATTTTTGAGAAGATCAAATTTCTGATATCGGTTCTAAATAGTTTGAACGTAGAACATTACAGTGCAGTACAGGCCCTTTGGGCCTTGATGTTGTGCCAACTTGTGAAACCAATCTGAAGCCCATCTAACCCACACTATTCCGTTATCTTCCATATGTTTATCCAATGACCTTAAAGTTAGCAAGTCAACTACTGTTGCAGGCAGGGCATTCCATGCACTTACTACTCTCTGAGTAAAGAACCTACCTCTGACATCTGTCCTGTATCAATCACCCCTCAATTTAAACCTATGTCCCCTCGTGCTGGCCATCACCATCCGAGGAAAAAGGTTCTCACTGTCCACCCTATCTAATCCTCTAATCCTGTTGTATGTCTCTATTAGGTCACCTCTTAACCTTCTTCTGACTAACGAAAACAGCCTCAAGTCCCTCAGCCTTTCCTCATAATACCTTCCCTCCAGACCAGGCAACATCCTGGTAAATCTCCTCTACACCTTTTCCAAAGCTTCCACATCCTTCCTATAATGCGGTGACCAGAACTGTACGCAATACTCCAAGTGCGGCCGCACCAGAGTTTTGTACAGCTACGACATGACCTCATGTCTCCGAAACTCAATCCCTCTACCAATAAAACCTAACACACTGTACACCGCCTTAACAACCCTATTCAACCTGGGTGGCAACTTTCAGGGATCTATGCTCATGGACACCAAGATCTCTCTGCTCATCCTCACTACCAAGAATCTTACCATTAGCCCAGTACTCTGAATTGCTGTTGCTCCTTCCAAAGTGAATCACCTCTCACTTTTCTGCAATAAACACCATTTGTCACCTCTCAGCCCAGCTCTGCAGCTTATCTAAGTCCCTCTGTAACCTGCAACATCCTTCTGCACTATCCACAACTCCAACGACTTTATTTCCTTGTCCCACAAGTTGTACATCTTGCCTGTTAGAGCACTCTGGAATGCCCTACCTACAGATTTACATTTTGTTTTTTTGCCCTGTTAACCCTCCAGTCGTGTCAAGTTTGAGATATTCTTCTTCCTCCTTCTAAGGTGGGTGGTAAACTATGTAGCTTGTTTCTGTGCTACCTCCAGTGAGTGCCTTGTTGTAATCTTGGTGACCAGAACTTGCCATTCAATGTTTTGTCTGCCCAGAGTGAGTAAGATGACTGTCGCTGATTTGGATTCCACTCTCTGGTGCTGCACCGCAACCTTTTGTTTTTACTAAATGTTGAGTTGGATATATTCATACACTCAGTCTGCTGAAATTTTTGGAACATGGTCAGCCTTGGCAATTCCAATCCCATTCTTAATTCTTGCCTGTTTCCCTTGCCATCTAGTATTTTGTATTTATCTGTACTAAATCTACCATCGCTATCTCTAGATCTTGCTCTAAAACTGTAAATTAACTTGTGCTTTGTGTATCGATCATTCTTATTTTGCTTGATGTTTAACAATGATCCTCGCCTTTTGTTCCAATTTTAGTTATAGAGCAAAGCATTAAAACGGAAGATGACGAAAACCAAGGTTCAGTAGATTTAAGAATACGCAAAACTCAGGTGCAGTTACCATACTTGTGTTTCAAGTTTTGTGTTGACCTGAAAAATGATGTCTTTTCACTTATTTGTTTGAAAGGGCCAAGAATTTGGTCATGCAAGCCAGATGCCTTTTATTTAGACAGGGATACATTTACCATCAAATAGCATTAACAGCCTCCTGTTCTCGGACACACAAAGCTGTTATAGTACGGCATCACAGCGAGTGTACATACAAACATACAGATTAGGCGCAGGAGTTGGCCACTTAAGCCTGATCCGCCATTCAGAAATCCAGGTATAATTGCTCCACATTTCCCCACAGCGGGGAAAAGGTTTTCATCGGTCTTAAGTGTTTGACTGCCATATTTTTAGTCAGATACACTAGACAGCCTGTCAAGATGGTATTGGAAGATTAGGCAGGCAGTAGAAAATGAGATGGTAATTCATTGGTGATGTGGGAGATTAAAGATGAAGCTGAACAAAATTTATGCTGGTGAAGATCTGTCAGTCCAGATTGGTTATCTTGGGTTTAGGATTATCAGTACTGGGCAAGTTCAAGCAGTTTGGAATGTTCTAACTTTCCCCAAGTTATCTCTTTCCAAAATAAGTAAGTTCGTTCAAATGTACACACTTGCATATACATGTATGCACAGGCTCATGAGTATCCAATCCATATAGAAATGGTTGCAACTTACAGGAAAATATTGAGATATGCAGGATTTGAAAACCTTTTCTAGAGTGTAAGTTAGCAGCTTACAATTTAAAGAAAAACTTGCAGTAGTCCTGCCAGGCCGTGGCGCTGCGCTCTCGTTATAGAGAGAGATGAACTGATGCTGCTTTAACCTGCAGGGCACCACACTGGTGAGGGTAGAGGTTGAGAATGACAGTCCTTCATGGTAACCTCTGCTGGTGCAGGAATCGAATCTATTTTGGCAACTCTCTGCATCAGAAGCCAACAGTCCAGTCAACTGAGCTAACCAATCCTGTTGTCTCATAATAATACCTTGTATGGCAGTAGGTAATAATATCTTGTATACCTGAGGTGTAATGGTTATGGGGTGATTCAGAAACCTCATATGAAGTTTTAATCAGTGAGCCTCAGATTTCGCATCATGACAGATCATGAACTAGACTTTGGCTTCAGATGATCATCCAGAGGCTATGATATTGACATAAAAACCAATTAGTAAGAGTCAGCATGAGGACTATTTCTTTGTTTCCTTTAAATTGTTCTACTTCTCTTTAAATTTCAGCACTCAACTCTATCCCGAAAATTTGCGAATGTGATGACTGAGTACAACGAGATTCAAATCTTGTTCAGGGAGCGCAGCAAAGGACGAATTCAGCGGCAGCTTGAGATCAGTGAGTGAATCTTAATGAGATGCCTATTGATTCTGTTGTTATATTGATAATGTGTTGATGAAGGCCACAGAACAACATATTCTGGATCTTCTAAATGTGCTAACGTTATTTAATACAAAGAATGGAACCGAGCTCAAGTAAAACTTAAACTTTCTGTTTGAGCTTTTTATACAATATTGGAATTCAAAACTGCAGTTTCATAGAATTCCTACAGCATGGAAGCAGGCAATTTGGCCCGTCGAGTCTGCAGCTACACTCTGGAGAGCATCCCACCAGATCCACCTCACTCTGTACCTGTAACTCTCATTTACCATGACAAAACCACCAAGCTGGCATATCTCTAGCACTAGCAATTTAGCATGGCCAGTCCACCTAATCTGCACAGCCTTAAACTGTGGGAGGAAACTGGAGCACCTGGAGGAAATCCACGCAATCATGAGAAGAATGTGCAAACTCCACGCGGACGCCCACCCGAGGATGGGATTGAACCCGGGTCCTTGACACTGAGGCAGCAGTGCTAAGTTCTCCTCCAGTTGTACAAATCATTAATCAGATCCCCACTTGGCTAAGTCGTATTCTTTTCTGGACATGCATCTGGGTAAAGATATAATGACCTTGGAATGAGAACACAATACAAAACACCTTTAACAGAATGGAGATAAAAAGGCTAAATTGTGTGAACTGGTTGCATGGACACAATGTTTCTGTTCTGTGGAAATCTAAACAGAAAATGCTGAATGTACTGAGCGGGTTAGGTAGCAACTGTTCAAGAGGAACAGTAAATGTTTCAGGAAGACTGTCATTAGAACAAAGTTCCATTCAGGTTGGAAGGATGAGGAATTAATTTGACTAAGATGTTTAAAATGATGGTTTCAACGGAGAAAAGAGAACTGAATCCTCCTGAAAGGGGAGTTCAGAATGGTGGAGGAGCATAAAGTCCAAATTAGATCTCAGCTGTTCGGAAGTGAGATTGAAAAGTAGCACTTCATACACAGCAGTGGAAATGTGGAGCTTCCTTTCCTTGGTGTGGCTGCTGGGAGTCAATGTCAAGCTTGGAGACTCTGCTGAGTAGGGTTTTGTTAGGTAAGGCTGTAAGGGTGTCATGTGGCACAGATGCATGGTGAGTAGTTTGACTGGGATTCAGTTGAATGGAACAGACTGGAGGGCTGAATGGCCTCCTGGTTTTTAGGTTTCCCATGTTTAACAATGTTTTTTTTGGAAAGGTCTCCGATCTGGGTGTATGGATTATGTTCAATAAATATCCAAGGGAAGAGGGTGCTACCATTCTTATGATTTTTGTTTACATTTTATACCAGTTCCTAAAAATATTACTTCACAATATTGCTTATTGAACATTGTGTTATGATTTTTGAGATTGTGTGTAGAAATATGCAACTGGGAAAGTGCCACCAGTATGTGGAACTGTTGATGGAATTATAAACTGTATAGAAGCCCCAGCATTGGGTATTGTCTCCCTTTTGAGTTTTAGAATGAAAGTTTCCATTAAATTTGCTGTCGTATGTAACACGTGTCATTATTTGTTGGTGAGCAGTGTGTTTTGAACTAACATAGAACATGGCGTCGGAATAATCTGCAGCCAGTAGTTACCTACTGCAGGACAGTACAGTGTCATACAGCACTGAGTTATATGGAAAGGCGATCCTAAAGCTGCCCAATTGCCAAAGAGACACACTAAACCAAAAACAGAATTACTACTAACTGTCTTTTGAGCAGTTCTAGGGCTGAAGAGTTACAGTCGCATGGATAGAGGAGGAGACCCTGTTTTGGGCAGCTCATCATCACCATCACCTCAAGGGCATCTATGGATCAGAAATAAATGCTGGCTCAACAGCTGTGCCCATGTCTCATGAATAAATACATAAACTGGAATTGTTCTTGGAGCCACGTAAACTGGAGGTTTAATAGAGATGGTCAAAATCGCAAAGGATACGTACAAGAGAAATTGTTTGCCATGGTTCAAGGACTATTAACCAAACTGCATAGATTAAGGTTTCTGGCAAACAAGCCAGAGACAATATGAGGAGAAACTGTTTTTATGTAACAGCTGGTTAGGATTTGGAATTTGCCAATCCAGCAGCAGCCTTTAAAACAGAATTGGGTAGATACACAAAGGCGAAAGTATAGCCGTGATATAGCCCAGCCACTCTACAGCTGCTTCATCAGTGACCTTCCCTCCATCAGGTTAAAAAATGGAAATGTTCGTTGCTGATTGTACAATGCTCAGCACTGTTCATGACTACAGCAGTCTGTGTTCAAATACACCAAAACCTGGAACACATGCAGGCTTTGCCAGGTAAAGTTTGCAACATACTTATATTGGGTAATGATCATCTCTAACACAGAATCTAACCAGTTAAGATTTGGGCACATTACTGTGGATCTAGAGACCAGACTGAGTGAGAACAGCAGATTTCCTTCCTTAAGGGATTAGTGAAATGGATAGGTTCTACAACAGTCTGTTTATAGTTACTATGGTTACTGTCAGTGAGGCTTACTATACAGTTCCAGATTTATCAATTGGGATTTCAACTCCTCCAGCTACCATATGAACCCATGTTCTCAATGTGTTAGCCTTTTTCTCTGGATGAAAAGCTCATTGACATTACCACAACATCACACCTCCCCCTAAACTTTCAAAAGATTGTAAGAATTGTTGTAATATTTTAGAACAAATGTCCTAGTTAATTTTAGTGATTGTGTTAATCTTTTACTGTTTGGAACTTGATCTGGTGAATGTGTTGGTTATGGTTCAGTGGGTAATGTCCTTGTCTCAGTTGGAATGTTGCACTTTCAAGATGCAATCCGGACACTTAAGCACCGGCCTGATTCTCCAAGGTAGTATTGAGGGAATGTTCGATGTCACCAGTATCACTTTCAGAATGGCTAGTTGGGCAAGGTTCTGTTGTCACTGCTATTGTGAAAATGTTCCAAGTTGAGGTACAGAATAGTACCAATATCTCAGACCAGTTGTGTAGCTGGAGGAGGTTAGAGGGGTGGGGCGCAATTATTCACATCAGCACACTTAACACGTTGATGATCATAACATTATATCTGCATTGCCTAGGTTACATCATGGAGTATAGCTAATGAGCTCCAACAGAGAAATTAACTTTCTCACATTCTAAATCCACTGACGTGCTTTTTGTAGACTGTGGGTATTTCACACGCAGTTCTGAAATCCTCTTGCAGACGGCGCACGAGAATTAATTAATTAAGCATCCACAACAATGTCTAGTGTTTATTGCAATCATTCCAACTGATTGTGCAGGATCGTTGATCTCATCTGCTATGGAATGTGTGAAGTCAGATTTTCTGTAACTTGGTCTTTCCAACTGGCAGTTGCTACATGTTTTAATTTCCCATTTCCTTCCTGTCCCTCCAGTGATTCAAATGTATAATTGCCAGGTAGAAATCTTTGTGTTTTGGATTCTTTGTTGGAAGTAGTTGTTAAGGGCATTCATTGTGTAAAAATGCTTTGTTTATTTCTCTCCTTGGATATCTTAATTGATTCCCTCAGATGTTACTTGGCAACAGTCTCCATGTGCCAGCTGCAGACTCTGTTGCTCTCCCTGGCAGAAGAATAATGTCAAGTCGAGCTGTTTACAATTTCCATTCATATTTGACCCTGAGATGAGCTTTGACCCATGCTACCCTTGGACTTTATATCTGTAACGTCACTTGACGCCAAAGCGGAAACCCTGATGTCTCTAGATTTGTCTATTCACACTCCGGGCCAGCCTGCTATTTTCTACCCTCTGTGACCTTGGGCAACGGAGCTTTGCCATGTTCTAACTCTCTCCAGCTGCTGAGCTCCCCTGTATTTGCTGACCTCTGCTCGCTGGCCTACACTGTCTCCTGGCTAAACAATGTCTTGGCATTTCAAATTTTCATCTTTGATTCCAAATCAAACGAGGCCTGACTCACCCTATCTTGGTAATCCAACCCTCCACAATATCTAAACTCTCTTGAGCATTACCAGCTTTAATTGGTTTGCCTTTGGTCATGCTTTCAGCTGTCTTGACCACACAAATTAGGAGCAGGACCTAGCCATTCTCTTGAGCCTACTCCGCCATTTGATTGGATCATTGCTGATCTGATTGTGGCTTCACTTTCTTGTCTGTCCCCATAAGGGCGTATCCCTACAGCATCCACCCTGTCAAGTCTCCTCAGATTCTTGAATGTTTTACTAAGACCGGCTATTGTCATTCTTCACACCAGTGACCAGAGACGTAGATGCTTAGCCATGGCAAGCTAATGCCTTCATCCCAATAATCAGTTGAGCGAACCTGCTCTGAACAACTTTCAATTACGTCCTTCCTTAGTTAAGGAGACCAAACTATGGACAGTATTCGAGATGTTGTCTCCGTAAGGCCCTGTGTAGCTGTAACAGTCTTCTCCACTTAATTAGGCTAAAATTTAACCCCTCTAAATTTCTCAAAACCTTTACCTTGATTTTCTCTAAAGAATTCTATCAAACCCCCTTCTTTCACCAAGCTTTTGATCACCCATCCTAATACCTGTTGATATATTTCCATATCATTTTGTTTTATGCTGATGTCTTGGGAAACCTTATTGTGCTAGAGGCCTGTATAAATACAGGGCATGTGGTATTAGTTTTGAATGTTGAACACCATTCAGGATATCAGATGGCTGACTGCATTGGCTTTAAAATTTGTTTTGGGCGCTTTGGTTTCCAGTCAATCGCAGTCCCTCTGACAATCCCATTCGAGCTAAAAATTAATGCACACTGCCCTTTGAGTTGAATCCAATGCAAATTGACTTTTGTGGAAACTCTGTCAAGTGAGACTGAAGTTGCTAAACTACCCACTGCTTTTGCAGTATGTATAGTAAAGGAGATTCCTCACCACTGTCTGGATAAAGTGTGGTCCGGTCTCTGCTCAATAGTATGAGTGTATCCAGAAACAGGCAGGTGCTAGCCTGGCCCCGTTGCTGAGTTTTGCAGGTCTAAAGCTAAATGAATTGAGTCTTACGGTTTCATAGCTATTTGACCTCATTGTTTCTACGCCGTTTCTTTGCCGAGCGATCCAGGAAGTACATTCCCTACTCTTCCCCTGTGAACTCATAGGTTTATTTCCCTCAAATGCTCATCGGTTTACATTCGGAATCATTGATATCTCCCTTTCCACCAGCCTGATAGGCAGTAAGATCTGGATAATTATCATTTACTACATAAAAACATTTTACCTCCCATTCTCCCAGCATCTCTTGCCCAAAGACTACAATTTGCATCTGCTAGTCCTTGCACCGTCAACCAATGGGTCAGTTTTTCTTTGTCTACATTACCAAAACTTGTTAGCTAATGTCTAACTGAGATCTGTCAATAACTCCAAAAGAATCTGGAAATCTGAAATAAAAACAAAAAACTAAGTTCAGCACTTGATAGTTTTGCACATGTAATGAGCCACGAATGATTCAGGGTGAGGGGGTCTGTGATCAGGTGAAGAGTACAAAAGAATAAATGATATTTAGATGAAGGAATGAGACAAAACGGAACTGGCAATGGGGCAAGGGAAGAAATGAGATCTCTGGCAACAGCAGATCATCAAACATCATTGACTATAAACTAATCCTCAAAGAACAATGGAGTTGGGATTTAAAAAGACAGCTACATTGGAACGAGGCTGAATGTCGTTTTCTTTCGGGCACTCTTGGTACCTCTATTGTTGCATGCCAGATCTTAACTGATTAGGGTTATTTCTTTGGGCTTCATAGTAAATGAACATCATCTTTGAGCTGATTTAAAGCACTTTCATCATTGACATCTTCTTCATGATTTAAGAAAGAGAGGGGACATGGCTTCTGATTTAATTTTTCATATTTAGACCATAAGACACAGGAGTGGAAGTAAGGCCATTCAGCCCATCAAGTCCACTCCGCCATTTAAATCATGGCTGATGGGCATTTCAACTCCACTTCCGTGCACTCTCCCCGTAGCCCTTGATTCTTTTTGAGATCAAGAATTTGTCGATTTCTGCCTCGAAGGCATCCAACGTCCCGGCCTCCACTGCATTCTGCGGAAATGAATTCCACAAGCCTGCCATTCTCTGGCTGAAGAAATGACTTCTCATTTCAGTTTTAAATTTACCCACTCTAATTTTAAGGCAGTTCCCACGGGTCCTAGTCACCCCGCCTAACGGAAACAACTTCCTAGCGTCCACCCCTTCTAAACCATACATTATCTTGTAAGTTTCTATTAGATCTCCCCTCAACCTTCTAAACTCGAATGAATACAATCCCAGGATCCTTAGCCATTCATCATACGCTAAACCTACCATTTCCAGGGATCATCTGTGTGAATCTCCGCTGGACACGCTCCAGGGCTTTCTGAGGTGTGGGGCCCAAAATTGGACACAGTATTCTAAATGGGGCCGAACTAGAGTCTTATGAAGCCTCAGAAGCACATTGCTGCTTTTATATTCCAACCCTCTTGAGATAAACGACAACATTACATTCGCTTTCTTAATTACGGACTCTACCTGCAAGTTAACCTTTAGAGAATCCTGGACCAACACTCCCAGATCCCTTTGCACTTCTGATTTGTGAATTTTCTCACCGTTTAGAAAATAGTCCATGCCTGTATTCTTTTTTCCAAAGTGCAAAACCTCACATTTACTCACATTGAATTTCATCAGCCATTTCCTGGACCACACTCCTAAACTGTCTAAATCTTTCTGCAGCTTCCCCACCTCCTCAGTACTACCTGCCTGTCCACCTATCTTCATATCATTGGCAAACTTTGCCAGAATGTCCCCAGTCCCTTCATCCACATCATTAATATATAAGGTGAACAGCTGTGGCCCCAACACTGAACCCTGCGGGACACCACTCGTTGCCATTCTGAAAAAGACCCTTTTATTCCAACTCTCTGCCTTCTGTCAGACAGCCAATTCCTTAATCCAAGCCTGTAGCTCACCTCGAACACCATGGGTCCTCACCTTGTTCAGCAGCCTCCCGTGAGGCACCGTATCAAAGGCCTTCTGGAAGTCTAGATAATAACATCTGCTGGGTTTCCCTTGTCTAACCCACTTGTTATCTCTTCAGAGAATTCTAACAGGTTTGTCAGGCACGACCTCCCCTTACTAAATCCATGCTGACTTGTTCTAATCCGACCCTGCACTTCCAGGAATTTAGAAATCTCATCCTTGACAATGGATTCTAGAATTTTACCAACAACCGAGGTTAGACTAATCAGCCTATAATTTTCCATCTTTTGCCTTGATCCTTTCTTAAACAAGGGAGTTACAACATTTGTTTCTTTAAAATGCAGTTACGCACCTTTGTAATCTTCAGGTACAGCCTGGAAAATGAATTGCAAAGGAATGGATGTCATTGAATTAATTGTGTCCATTTTGCTTTGACAGCTGGAAGAACAACCACTGATGATGAACTGGAAGAGATGCTGGAAAGTGGTAACCCATCTATTTTTACATCTGATGTAAGCAAACGTCAAGCTTTCGTAAGCAAAATCCTGCCTTGGTAACACTCAGCAGGTCTGACAGCATTTATGAAGAGAGAAAGAATCAACATTTCATGTCAGTGCTGATGGAGAAAAGCGCTGAAATATCAATCCTGTTTCTGTCTGCATAAAAACATTCCTGACCTGAGTGTTTCCAACATTTTCTGTTCTTAGAATTAAATTTACCTGGTTTAATCTCAATTGTTTCAACAGTTTGTGGGAAACATGATTAAAGCAAAACTGAGTAAATGTAGGTATAGAATGAGGTGAGCCTTAAATAAGAATTCATTTTTGTGTCTCCTCGTTCATCATCCACTGTGGGCAGCATGCTCTTATCTGAATATGGTGGTGATTGGTCCAAGCACCAAATGCTGCTGAAGTAAAAACAGATTATGGAGAAAGAACGAGTTAAAAGATTGGTTGTGTGTTCTGGTCATGTTTGAGACACTTGGTTCCAATATTCAGGCCAACAGACCAATGCAGTACTGAAGGAGTGCTGTCTCTCAGATGAGTCAGTAAACCAGAGCTTTAATTGGCCCTCGTGGCACCACAGGAGCAGCCTGGTAGCTCATGCAGTTAAGAGTTACATTTATTCCCCAGGCTTTGGTTAAATGAATACAGAAGTCGCACACTGCATGTCTAGGTAGAGTAGAACTTCTGTATGTGAAGAGATATACACATCGCTAAAAGTAACATTTCAGGTTAATAAGATCAGGAGAAAAGCAAACAAAGACCTATAGTTCATTTCAAAAAGAATAAAAGTGAAAAGCTTCAAAGTTACGTTGAGCCTGTACTTGCACCTGGGTTTGAGTTCCACTTTGAGTTCTTTCCATTCTGGTCTGTATTGTAAGAGGGTATGGATTCAGTGGAGCAAGTACTGCCATTACTGAGTGGATATGATATCAGGTGAGACTGATCAGTGGAGACTCTCCTTCCCGCTCAAAAAAATGACCAGGGACTGATAGAGATCTTTAAGATGATAGGGTTATCAATATAAGAGAGTGGCAAATAAATCCAAGAGGAGAATCCAGAGAGTTCATTACCTGAGTGAGTGGTAACACTGGACCTTCCGCCCATGGCGAATGGATTTAAGGAGAAGCTGGATAAAGTTGAGGGAGAAAGGAATAGTAGCTGAGCGTGAAATGAAGTAGATGAATGCATGCTTGAGATCAGACACGTTTGGTCAAACAGCCTGCTTCTGTGTAGTAGATACAATAAAAATTCAAGATGTATAAAACTCCGAATTGGTGAAACGGGATTGCTAATGAAAGGATGTTTCTACCGGCTTGGGAGTCTAGAAGGAGGATCTCCGTGTGGAGTTGACGTTTAGGACAGAGGTTGGAAGTTTCTTGGCTCAAAGGATTGTAAATCTTCGGAATTCAGCATCCCCAGAGATCTCCAGGTGCCTCACTATTGAATATTTATCAGACTGAAATCGGTAGATTTTTGGAGCCAAGGGAATTGAGACGTATGGGGCTATTACAGGAATGCAGCATCAAGGAGAGTGACACTTGGTTGCTCTTTTAAATGACAGAGCAAGATTGAAGGGCTTAATGGCCACCATCTCTTTCTTGTATTCCTCAAAACTGTCTAACCATTACCACTGTGTATAAAACGCTTTTGGACCTGGCATTATACAAAATCAAAGCTTTCTCTTGCCCTAACCTCTGATCTAACTGGTGATTATCTGGGTGAGACCATTGAATAAAAACCAAAAGAACTGTGGATGCCCCAGATCTGAGGAAGGGTCACCGGACCCAAAACGTTAACTGTTTTCTCCTCCACGGATGCTGAGCTTTTCCAGCAACTTTGTTTTTAACCTTGTTTAAACCTCTGAGCATCAGAAGGAAGCAAAGAGAATCCCTAAAGGTTGTGACAATTGCTTCCTGATCTTTGTTTTACAGATCATATCGGACACCCAGATCACCAGACAGGCTCTTAATGAGATTGAATCACGACACAAAGACATTATCAAACTGGAAGCAAGCA
Organism: Stegostoma tigrinum; assembly: GCF_030684315.1. NCBI lineage: Eukaryota > Metazoa > Chordata > Chondrichthyes > Orectolobiformes > Stegostomatidae > Stegostoma > Stegostoma tigrinum. The sequence goes on along the minus strand of NC_081379.1, from coordinate 1,375,712 downwards.
TACGAGAGTTGCACGACATGTTTGTGGACATGGCCATGTTAGTGGAACAACAGGTGAAGTGTTTCAAAGTTTATTGGTTTTTGAGGTGTGCTGTCTATTTAACTTTGAATGTTGAATCCTAAATTATTTCTCCAGCTTAAGTGAGTGAAAGTCTGCATATGGTGTAAAACAAACGAAAGAACTGCAGATGCTGTAAATCAGTAACAAAAACAGAAGCTGCTGGAAAAGCTCGACAGGTTCGGCAGCATCTGTGGAAAGAAGTCAGAATTAATGTTTTGAGTTCTGTGACCCTTCCTCAAAACTGAAGGAGAGTCCACTGAGGGAACAGTTCTGAGGAAGGGTCACTGGACCTGAAACATTAACTTAAATTTATCTCCACGGATGTTGCTGGACCTGCTGAACCTTTCCAGCAATTTCTGCTTTTGTTATGCATACCATGTGTGTAAGGTATTGTAAAAGAAACCATTTAATGCACCATACACTCCAGTATGTACAAGTGAGAAGTTACATCCTTGCATTGTGGATCCACAGTAAGGACGTTTTTGAAATTAGCCTAATGCTGGATTAGTGGCCTGGGAGGCGCACATGGAATAGTTGTTGCCTGGACAGTCTAGAATATATTCTCCAGCACAATTAGGATCCGACCACAAATGGTGGCCTAGCCATCTATACCCAATACCATCAAGGAATTAAATAGAACATATCTTTACAAAAGCATTTCTAGAATCACTGAAAGCTGAGTGAGGTTTCAACAGTACTTTTGCTGGGTCATACAGACAGGAACCATAGAAACAAAGGCCTCTCACTATTCATAAGAGCCACTGTAAGCTCCATTCGTAAGCTCCAGCTTTTCATTGAGGGACTGCAGAAGGATTGCTGCATATTAATCAAATGCCAGCGCAGAACTCCTCCAAACAAACGTGCACATAGACTGAAAGCACAAAGTGCCGGGCGTGTTTCTCTGGCGAGAGAAACAGTGTTAATCATTTGTTCCCATAATTGTCATTATATCCAGAAGATTTAAAGATGAGTAATTTTAAGTATAGTTTGAAATTTGGCATTCTTGCGTGTGTCCTGATGAGTGCAAGATGGATAAACCTCAACAGTTTGTCTGTTTTTCCACAGTATTCAGGTTGTCCCATCTCACTGGGTAGCAACAAGCCCAACTATTCTCAGTTGTCGCAAGGTTAATTTTCCCTTCCTTTTTAGACACAAGTTGACAGCACGCAACAGGTTTCTGTATTTTACAAGAATTACTGTCTTTTATGCGTAAACCAGTTCTAGCTACCGCAAAATGATATTGAACTGTCAACTATAAAAGTAAACTAGCCAGAGTCTTACCAGACCATAAGCTGCACTCTCATTCGAGAGGGAGATAATTGCTGGTGATTTAACCTGAGGGCCAACACATCTCAGCAAGGGGAAAGCTTCAGAAGGACAGTTCTTAATTGTAACCCTAGCCAATGCAGGGATTGAAAACTGGTGACATGCAGCATTACAAACCAGCTGTCCAACCCGCTGAGTTAACTGACCCCCTTTAAAGTCTTCTGGGTAATCTAGAATCCCTTATAAACCTCCCCACTGCACATCCCTGCAAATAGACAGACAAAGAAACATGAATATATCTGGGTGGAAAGGCTGGGCAGGCGATTTATTGGTCCCTATCCACAAGGTTTACAGTGATCATCCTTGTGGCTTGCCAGGACCTGCTACCATTAGACCTTTGTTCTCTGGGTACTTCCACTTTCTGCATGAGGCACAGACCAACAGGTTCACAACTTATAAAGTCTCTGACTTATTAGTTAAGAGCCACAGCTTGCGGCAACGGATAAAAATTATCCTAGCTTTCTTCAGGCTTAAGGTGTTTTTTTTAAACCTGTAGAGGAAGGGCCCCTCTTTCCTTTCTGGAGGTCTAAAGATTCACATCCAAGAGTTGGTCAGCTACCTGGGAACCAATCAGCCACTTGTTGCTGGCCAGATCTCCTTTTGTGCAGTCATGACCCTCGCTGCTTGAGCAAGCAGCAGTGTGAACAGCACATAAGTGTTGGTGTCCTGATTTTTAAAAGTGCTGCAATTCTTTCCATGATCCTTCATTTTAGAAACAGCCCTTTTCCCGTTTCAGCCCACAACAAAAAGCATAGCATAATAAAAATATGATCTTTACAAAGTTTTAATTTACGTAGAACTATGGGAGGAGAATGGAAAAGATCAGCGAGAATAATCAGGTACATGGTGAGGGCAGGAAAGATTCACTGTCATAGTAATGATGAGGGGCAAGGATGGGGCAAAAAAATGAATTCACAGGAGGTTCCAGAATGTTGGAGAACAAATTAAAACTTGGGGTCATGTTTGCTCACTGAACTTGGAGTATTTAGCACAGCCATGAACTGTAGCTTCTTTGCATTTACTGCTGCCAGTTTGTGGCATTATATATGGATTAGAATGCTGTATCCGTTTGAGGAACTTTGGCTTCACTTAATTAGCATCAACAGCAAAATGAAGGCTTGGGAAACCAGGATTGGGGGATATTTTGAGTAAACTGGATGGTCTGATGCAGCTTCAGTTCATTTCCCTGCTTTCTTTGAAAATGTGTTTCTTTAAAATAATATCAGAACCTGTCTTGTAACCTCTTTGTTTGTTTTTAGCTTTGCTTTATCCTAAGGATCTATCACATTTTCCTTCTTTCACAAAGGAGACATATCATCTAATGTATTAAGTACTGCATCATCCTGTGCCATTTCAACACTTAACCATGCCTTATTTATATTGACGTTTCTTTATAAGTGTGGAAAATGGCATTAGAAGCCTATAAAATATAGCCTCTACCCTGCTTCACCTAAAAATATTTGGTCTTTTCTCAACTCTGCAGCATTGCGCAGGATTGACTTGTTGGAAGTTAGTTTTCTCCTCAAGACAATTTTTTAGAATTGGGTTTTATTGTCGTGTGCTCAAGTACTAGGATACATGGGTGCAGTGAGAAGTATGTGAAGTCACCATTCTCCAGTATTGCCTTGGGTACAACAGAACCTTGGTGTAAAGTGGAAAAATAAAGGAATAAAGTTTAAAAGTTCAACATTGTAGTTCTTAACTGCTTAGCCATAGGCCTGGATCTGGGCTCATCCACCCTGACGCTGAGATTTTCTGATGCGATTATAAATTTTTTGCGCAACTTGTCACCAGGAACCCTGCCCCGTTATGCTTTCAATAATGGATTGAGAATCAACTCAAGATCAGCACCAGTTTTCACCTTTCTAAAGAGCTTCTGCTGCAAATTAATTTCGGTGTTTGTCACAGAGCACAGTTGTCAACCTTAGCCCCCTGAAGTGTTTTTTTGGTTGAAGGTGTAACAAAATAAATGAGATGTTTCTTCTTTTGCTAATTGCTGCTGATGGGACAGCTACACAGGTAACCAACAAATTCACATGATTCCATCCATTTCATTGATGGCCCTATTGAATCACTGTGATATTTGCGCAGCACGTTGACATCAAAACATGAACTTACATCAATTTTGCAGACGTGAGTTTTCACCCAATACAAGAAAACATGCACAGGATCAAAAGTTGTGATTTTTTTTTAACCTGAAATTGCACTATTACAAATATTGAAAAATAGTCAGTGCACACCCACTTGTTTAGGATTGTTCAACTCTTTGCACTAGCTTACCTTCAGGACTGAGCAAGGTAGACAGTTTGTGCATTATACTCCAGGTATATCTTTGCCAAACTTACTGAGCAATGTTTTGATTCCTGTGCCTGTTAGTTCAGTTTCACCATTATTTGTTATGCCCTGGTATCTTCTCTCTCTATTCCGTGTCTTTTCATCCACCATGCTCCTGTTCTGTATTGGCATACTCGTTAAGATACTGTGGAACTTTGAAATTGAAACAAATTGCTGGAGAAATTCAGCAGGTCTGATAACTACAGCAGAGGCTAGTGTTCCAAGACCGTCTGTCTGTCCGAGTCTGTATGATGATATTGCTGCCAGACTTGCTGAGTTTCCTCAGCACATTGTTTCGTTATCCCAGAGCTCTGACTTGAAGAAGCAAGATGCTTATTTGAACAGTTATTCATGCAACATTTCCCACAACTGGACCTACGGAATAAATGTTACATTTTGTGTTAAACCATCAACTGAAGGTGTCATTTAAAATTTCTATTCCAACATTTCAGCAACACAGGAATTCCTAATCTTTGAGAGATAATGGGAACTGCAGATGCTGGAGAATTCCAAGATAATAAAATGTGAGGCTGGATGAACACAGCAGGCCAAGCAGCATCCCAGGAGCACAAAAGCTGACGTTTCGGGCCTAGACCCTTCATCAGAGAGCTCTGATGAAGGGTCTAGGCCCGAAACGTCAGCTTTTGTGCTCCTGGGATGCTGTTTGGCCTGCTGTGTTCATCCAGCCTCACATTTTATTATTGTGTAACCAAGGAACAACTTTCGCAAATATAAAATTGTGCATTCCCAAAAGGCTGTGGATATCACTGGTCAGTTGGAATAAGATGCATTCCACCACTTGGGAACCCCAAGGCTAGTTTTCACTAAATCCTTGAGAGAACAGTTGAACAATTATGGAAAACTCACCACAAAGGTAAGACCAGAGGCTAGGTCAGCTTCCTCCAATACACTTGCCTGTAAGGCTTTTCCACCATCTACAAGGCACAGGTCAGGAGTGTGATGGAATGCTCCCCACTTGCCTGGATGAGTGCAGCTCCATCAACACTCAAGATGTTTGACGCTGTCCAGGACAAAGAACCTCCCACTTAATTGGTACTACATCCACAAGCATCCACCACCGACACTCAGTCGCAGCAGTGTGTACCATCTACAAGATGCCCTGCAGAAATTCACCAAAGATCCTCAGACAGCACCTTCCAAACCCACGACCACTTCCATCTAGAAGGACAAGGGCAGCAGATACGTGGGAACACCACCCCCTGCAAGTTCCCCTCCAAGCCACTCACCACCCTGACTTGGAAATATTGAGCTATTCCTTCACTTTCACTGGGTCAAAATCCTGGAATTCCCTCCCACAATGCTCTTAGGGTCAACCTCCAGCACATGGACTGCAGTAGCTCATGAAGGTAGCTCATCTCCACCTTCTCAAAAGAAACTAGAGAAGGGATAATAAATGCTGGCTATGCCAGTTACACCCACATTCCACAAATGTGTGGAAGCAAAAAAAGAGTGCTGCATACATTTATGGGGATGTTATTGCTACTGGACGTGACACTAAAACAGTGGGTGAGTTTGGCTTGACCTGTTGAGAGATGGTTGAGAGAATTAAGGTTAAGTGAGATTGAAAGATCAGAAGGGGTTATATTAAGTCAAGACAGGGGTATTTGCACCAACCATACTGTATTGAAAAGATAAAGACGTGAAGCATGCACGGGTAGAGAATTATAGAATGTGTTGAAGCAGAGTCCATCGGCTCTATTTGGAGGGAATTTCTGTTTCCGGGATGGCTGGATAAAAATAGTGGGAATGACAATGTGCAGGATTACATTTCGTAATGTTTCTTAGACTAACTTTGTTTTTTTTTTCTTTTTCTAAACACAAAAGGGTGAAATGATTAATAACATAGAGACAAATGTGGTAAATGCTACTGAGTATATTGAGCGGGCGAAAGAAGAGACTAAAAAAGCAGTTCGATACCAGAGCAAGGCACGACGGGTGAGTTTACTGTTTCATTGCTTCCAGATTGTCATTCATGGCTTTGAACTAACCTGCAGCACAGGAGGCCATTCAGCTCCTCATGCTAGTGTTGGCTGTTAGAATGAACGTTTGTGTTTAGTCAGACTTTCCTGCTTTTTTTAAACCTCATTCCCTCGTACCTGTCTGTTTCCCTTTTAAAATTATTGATGGAATCAATTTGTATATCTTTACTGGTACAGCATACTATATGAGACAACTCTGAAAATATCTCCCCTCATCTTACCTCAATGTCTTTTGCAATGATTTTCAGCTGTAACCTCAGTTTAATGACTCACTCCAATTAATTTATCAAAATCCCTCCATTTTATAAATCTCTCCCCACTCACTTCCTGACCACCACCTCTTCCATGGGGAAAAGCCCAAGGTTTTCCAGCCTGATCTCATTCCTGGGCCCCTTCTCTGGACTGTGCTTCATGCTTGGAGTCAGTGGGGACTGGGGAATTGAGGGAGAAGGAGGCGAGAACACTCCACTGGTTATCATCCCTAGCACAGAGGATGGTGGTTGTTCGAGGTCAGTCATCTCAGTCCCAGAATATCACTGGGAGTTCCTGCAAGGGAAGTGTCCTAGGCCCAGCAATCTTCAGCTGCTTCATCAATGACCTTCGCCAATGACAGGATGACTGCACAATGTTCAGCACCATTTTTGACTCCTCTGATACGGAAGCAGTCTGTGTTCAAATGCAGCAAGATCTGGACAATACCCAGGCTTGGGCTAATACAAAAAAAATTGCTGGAGCAATTCAGGTCTTGCACCATCTATGCAGAAAGAATCAGATGATGATTACAGTTCTGATTGTTTGGAACTTCGAGTGCCATTTATGCCACAAAAGTACCAGCCAATGACCATCTCCAATAAGAGGATCTAACAGTTGCCCCTTGATGTTCATTGCACCACCAACGATGAAACACCTATCCCCCTGCCCCCAACTCCATCAACGTCCTGAACCATTACCATTGACCAGAAACTGAACTGAACTTGCCATATAAGTACAGTGGCTACAAGAGCAGGTCAGACGCAGAGAATCCTGAACCAAATAACCAACCACCTGATCCCCAGAGCGCCTCCACCATCTGCAAGGCACAAGGCAGGAGTGTGATGCCATACTCTTTACTTGCCTGGACGGATGCTGCTCCAATAACACTTGAGCTCAACACCATCCAGGAAAAAGCAGCCCATTTGATTGGCAGCCCAGCCACCACCACCATAATATTCACAAAAGCAGAAATTGCCAGAAAAACTCAAGGACTGGCACCATCTGTGGATGGAAATCAGAATTAACATTTCAGGTCTTTCCTTGGGACTGATGGTAGCTACAAAAATGCTTTTTTATGCAGAAGATAAAATTTGGGGGTGGGGGGGTTTGGTGGGGTGGTGTAAGGAATAAACAATAGGGCCCAAACAGAGAAGAAGAACTATTTGATAGACAAAGGAGTGGATAAGGATCTGGCAATGAGAGTGAATAATGGTGACTATTAGTAGCTAACAATGAGTTGTGTCTAGTAGCTGACCATATGATAGGGGGATCGCGGTAAGGACAGAGGAGAATGCGCCTCAAGCTCTAAACTTATTGAAAACTCTATGGAGTCAAGAAGGCGGTAGAGTTCCCAAGAGCAAAATCAGATGTGGTTTTCAGCTTGTGCTGAGCATTGCTGGAACACTGCAGCGAGCCTGAGCCACTGGTGTTGGCCAGGGAACAGGGTGGTGTGTTAAAATGGAAGCTCAGGGCCTCTTGTGCAGACAGAATGGTGGTGTTCTGTGAAGCAGTCACCCAGTGCACACTTCATTTTCCCCAACATGGAGGAGACCACGCTGTGAGCAGCAAACAGAGTAGACTCGGTGGAATGAAGTGCAGGTACAGTGCTGCTTCACCTGGAAGGTGTGTTTGGGCTGTTGGATAGTGGTGAGGGAGGAAGTAAACAGACAGATGTTACACCTGTGGTTGCAGGGGAGGGTGTTGTGGGCTGGTGGGAGGTGGGGGGAATATGTTGGGAGTGGAGGAGGAATGGACCAGAGTATCCTAGAGGGAACGGCCCCTGTGGAAGGCTGACCAGGGACAAGATGCGTGTTTGGTGCTGGCATCTCACTGGAGGTGGTGGAAATGGCAGCTAATGATGTACTGGATGTGGATGCTGGTAGAATGGTAGATCAGGACAAGGGGAACCCTGTCAGTGTTGTGGGAGGGGAGACGGGGTTAGGGTGGAAGTGCAGGAGATGGGTCAGACCCAGCTGAGTGCGCTGTCAACTGTGGTGCTGCGGAATCCTCAGTTGAGGAAGAAAGTGGACCTTTCAGAGGCCCCCTTGTTGAAGTTTGCATCGTCAGAACAGAGAATGGGATTGAATCTTTACAGGATACAGGGGTGCGAGGGTGTATAATCCAGGTAACTGTGGGAATCAGTTGGTCTGTAGTGCATATTGGTGACCAGCCTATCCCCTAAAATGGAGACTCATGTCGAGGAAGGGAGGAGTTAAGGATGAACCAGGTGAAGGTGCGAGTGGGGTGGATATTGGAGGTGAAATTGATAGACTTTTCCATATTTGATCGAGAGGGAAGCAGCACCAATGATGTAATCAGTGTGCTGGAGACAGTTATGGGTGGGGGCTGGAATAGGACTGGAACAAAGAATGTTCCACACCCCACAAAGAGGCAGCCATAACTGTGTCCCTGTGGGCACCTGTGACCGATCCCTCTGATCTGAAGAAAAGGAGAGGAGTTTAAAGAGAAGCTGTTCAAAGTGTGGACAGACTCAGCGCAATGGAGGAGGGTGGTAGTAGATGGGGGCCATTTTCAGGCCTTTGTTCCAGGAAGAAGCAGAGCTCCCTGAGACCATCCTGGTGGCGGATGTACATCCATGGGAAAGAGGAGGTGGCTGGAGCCTGCAAACTGGAAATTCTGAAATTGCTGTAAAGCATAGAGGAGTTGCAGATCTAAGTGGCAAAGGACTAGATGAGGTGAGAAAAAAGTCAAGTCGAAGTAGGAAGAGATGAGCTCTGTGGGACAAGACCAGGCAGAGGCAATGGGTCTGCATGGGCAGCCCTGATTGTGGAGTTTGGGAAGGAGCTACAAGTGGGCTGTGTGGGGTTGAGGGAGTTTGAACTTGAAAGCAGTGGGGTTGAGGCGGGATATCACTGGATGAAGTGTGGTTAGAGACCACCTGTGGACACAACAGCCTGGTGTTCCATGCTGGGCCCATGGTCCGGGGGAAATGGGAGGAGGTATCTGAGGGCTGGCGCTCAGCCTGTGCAATGTCGAGGCCAGTCCACCAGACAGCAACAGCACTACCCTTATGGGCAGGTAAGCTCCCTTTGTCACCGACAATCTGCAAATATTGTAATGCTGCTCCTGTTACCAGTACCTGTATGAACACTGCAGAGAGCAATGGTCATGTATAGTCAACAGAATGCCCTGCAGCTGTCCACACAGACCTCTCCCCGCACCCCCCCCCCCCCCCAAAAAAAACCCACCGCCACTTCCATCGAGAAGTGGAATACTGTATACAATCAGAACTGTAATCACTTGGAATACTGCGTCCAGTTCTGGGCGCCCTATTATAGGAAAGATGTGGATGCTTTGGAGAGGGTTCAGAGGAGGTTTACCAGGATGCTGCCTGGACTGGAGGGCTTATCTTATGAAGAGAGGTTGACTGAGCTCGGTCTCTTTTCATTGGAGAAAAGGAGGAGGAGAGGGGACCTAATTGAGGTATACAAGATAATGAGAGGCATAGATCGAGTCGATAGCCAGAGACTATTTCCCAGGGCAGAAATGGCTAGCACGAGGGGTCATAGTTTTAAGCTGGTTGGTGGAAAGTATAGAGGGGATGTCAGAGGCAGGTTCTTTACGCAGAGAGTTGTGAGAGCATGGAATGCGTTGCCAGCAGCAGTTGTGGAAGCAAGGTCATTGGGATCATTTAAGAGACTGCTGGACATGCATATGGTCACAGAAATTTGAGGGTGCATCCATGAGGATCAATGGTCGGCACAACATTGTGGGCTGAAGGGCCTGTTCTGTGCTGTACTGTTCTATGTTCTATGTTCTATGTTCTAACAAGGGCAGCAGATAACGTGGGAATGCCACCCCCTGCAAGTTCCCCTCTAAAACTTGCAGCACGTGGACTGCAGCAGCTCACCCCCACCCCCTCACGGGGCAACCAGCGACACTCTCATCCTTTGAATATTTTCCTTAAAGTATGCTGGTAAAAGCGCTTTTTCTTCAGTGAGTGAATCTTTGGAAAAGAGTAAGCTAACAAGTGTCCGGGCTCTGAAAAAGCAGCGTTTCTAAAAAGGTCTGTACGTTCATCAACCTTGCAAAACCGTTCCATTTACTATCTGAGACATTAGGAACTGCAGGTGTTGGAGAGTCCGAGATAACAAGGTGTAGAGCTGGATGAACACAGCAGGCCGAGCAGCATCAGAGGAGCAGGAAAGCTGACATTTCGGGTCTGGACCCTTCTTCAGAGCTGAGACAATAAATCTGAAGAAGGGTCCAGACCCAAAACGCCAGTTTTCTTGCTCTGATGCTGCTCGGCCTGCTGTGTTCATCCAGCTCTACACCTTGTTATCTCATTTACTATCTGTCCTTCTCTGTTAGTTCTGCCAAAGTGTCCCCTCCACGCTTCTCTGCATCAAATCTAAATGTTGTGCATCTGCCCAAATCAACATCCTGTTAGTTATGCTGAATTTGATAGCGTCATCACTAACCACTTTGTCAGGTTTCAGTTTTTGTGAATATTACAATGCTGCTGCTGTCACTAGGACAGCTACAAACACTGCAGTTAACCACCTTGCAGTCTGAAAGACATCCTCCACCACCCTCCGTTTTCTTACTCATGCCAACATCTCCCCTGGATTCCACGTGGCTATTGATTTGTGAGACTGATGTCTTGAGATTCCTCTCAACTTTGATTCACTCGTCACATCTTAAGGTTTCTTTGATAGCTTCCACTGTTTGTCTTTAGCTATTGCATTTTCTGTCCTCTGCTGTATTATCTAACAGCAGGTGTGATGTGAGAGTTGTTAATTGGTTGTATGTTTCATTCAGCACCTCACCCAAGTAAGTGTTAATGGCACATTGCAGAATCTGCCCCCCCACAGTGCAGGAATGCAACTTTGCAAGCTTCCCACATGCTCCAGCTGGACTCAGATTTACAATCCTAGAATCTGTCAGCACAGGAGGAGGTTTTTGACCCATTGTGACAGCTGCTTGAAAGTATGATCCAATTTGTTCCACTCTGTCTTTAGTTCTTTCAGTTCCAGTGTCCATAACAAATGAACAGTTAAGTTACTGTGGAAATAGGACTGGTCCCACTACTTCCCAGTTCTTAAAAAAAAAATTCATTTTGTGGGATGTGGGCTTCGCTGCCTGGCCAGCACCTCTTGCCCCCTTTAGAAGGTGGGGGTGAGCTGCCGCCTTGAACAACTGCAGTCCATGTGTTGTGGGTTGACCCACAAAGTCCTTTAGGGAGGGAATTCCAAGATTTTGACCCAGCGACAGTGAAGGAACGGGGATGTATTTCCAAGTCAGAATTACAGGTCCAGTTGCATCAAATTGCTGCTGAGAGACTAAGGTATAAAATAAGACGTGCTGAAGAGTCAGTGAACATTATGTTCATTCTCTAATTGATACAGGAAGGTGGGACAGTCACCAGAATATGTCAGCTAGAGTTGGAAACTGTCAGGGAGTAGGGCCCCATCACTCACTCACTGTCAGAACCTGAGAGTGATATTTGGTGATGAAATGTGAGGCTGGATGAACACAGCAGGCCCAGCAGCATCTCAGGAGCACAAAAGCTGACGTTTCGGGCCTAGACCCTTCATCAGAGAGAGGGATGGGGAGAGGGAACTGAAATAAATAGGGAGAGAGGGGGAGGCGGACCGAAGATGGAGAGAAAAGAAGATAGGTGGAGAGGAGAGTGTAGGTGGGGAGGTAGGGAGGGAATAGGTCAGTCCAAGGAAGACGGACCGGTGTAGGAGGTGGGATGAGGTTAGTAGGTAGGAGATGGAGGTGCGGCTTGGGGTGAGAGGAAGAACAGGTTAGGGAAGCAGAGACAGGTTGGACTGGTTTTGGGATGCAGTGGGTGGGGGGGGAAGAGCTGGGCTGGTTGTGTGGTGCAGTGGGGGGAGGGGACGAACTGGGCTGGTTTAGGGATGCAGTTGGGGAAGGGGAGATTTTGAAACTGGTGAAGTCCACATCGATACCATATGGCTGCAGGGTTCCCAGGCGGAATATGAGTTGCTGTTCCTGCAACCTTCGGGTGGCATCATTGTGGCACTGCAGGAGGCCCATGATGGACATGTCATCTAGAGAATGGGAGGGGGAGTGGAAATGGTTTGCGACTGGGAGGTGCAGTTGTTTGTTGCGAACCGAGCGGAGGTGTTCTGCAAAGCGGTCCCCAAGCCTCCGCTTGGTTTCCCCAATGTAGAGGAAGCCGCACCGGGTACAGTGGATGCAGTATACCACATTGGCAGATGTGCAGGGGAACCTCTGCTTAATGTGGAATGTCATCTTGGGGCCTGGGATAGGGGTGAGGGAGGAGGTGTGGGGGCAAGTGTAGCATTTCCTGCGGTTGCAGGGGAAGGTGCCGGGTGTGGTGGGGTTGGAGGGCAGTGTGGAGCGAACAAGGGAGTCACGGAGAGAGTGGTCTCTCCAGAAAGCAGACGTCAGCTTTTGTGCTCCTGAGATGCTGCTTGTCCTGCTGTGTTCATCCAGCCTCACACTTTGTTATCTTGGATTCTCCAGCAGCTGCAGTTCCCATTATCTCTGATATTTGGTGGCAGTGACCTTCTACTGAGCAACATCACTTCCAGAAGTAAGAACTGAGGCAGTGGTGCTCTTGCGCCAACACTCCCTCCTCCTCAAGGCAACGCTTTGAGTTGAATTAAATTGGTCTGAATATCTAGTGGAGAGCTCTTGCCAGCATAGCCTAAAAGTACTGGAAACTCCCAGCAAGTCTGGCAATATCTGTAGAGGGAGAAAAGCAGAGTTAATGTTTTGGCCAGTGATCTTTCACCAGAATGTGGGATGCCCCTAATTCCGCAGCCTTTTGTCATAACTAGGAAGCTATCGAGAACAATCTCCAAGTCCCAGCAGTAGCTCATACTTTGCCTTACTGATGGCTGACTCCCTTGACAAGTCACTTGTTTCTTAGGACCATTGAGCTCCAAGTGTTGCTGGTTTGAGATGTAGAATCCAATCGATAATGCTTTTACTTCAGTGAGTCAATCTTTGGAAAAGAGTAAGCTAACAAGTGTCCAGGCTCTGAAAAAGCAGCGTTTCTAGACATTTGAAGCAAATGCGGGGACACACTCAATGTCTTGACTCTTACGTTGGTGGATGGTTGAGGCCTGCAGTTCTGAAGCAAACACAAGTATTACAGATAAAAATGTAAAATCCCAATGCTGTCTTTGTTTCAGTAAGATTAACCAGACTCTACGCAAGAATGTATACGCACAGCATAGGTCATCCTATTCTGTTCCATCGTTGGTGTGATTCTGTGTGTGTGCAGCCTCTTGACTGAGTCGTGAAACCAAGTCTGAGAGTTGGTGCAGATATCACAGGTCCTGCAGTGCTGCAGTTTGGCTGGAATAAGGGTTAACCCTGGACTGATATCCAATGAAGTATAAACACAACAACAACAAAAACAAAGTTGCTGGAAAAGCTCAGGGTGTCTGGCAGCATCTGTGAAGGAGAAAACAGTTAATGTTAATGTTTCAGGTCTGGTGACCCTTCCTCAACTGGGGAAGAGTCACTGGACCCAAAACGTTAACTCTGTTTTCTCCTTCACAGATGCTGCCAGACATCCTGAGCTTTACCAGCAACTTTGTTTTTGTTCCAATGAAGTACAGTTCAGATCCCACCATGACAGTGTTGAAAATTTGAATTCAATTTGTTTCTTTAAAAGTGAAATCAAAAAGCTGGCACCATTAAAACGACCCTGAAGCTAACCTTCTATTGTCGCCCACTGAGAGCCTGCCAGTCTGTGACTCCAGTTCCCACAGCAGTGAGGTTCATTTAAAGCTGCCAACTGAAATGGTCAAGCAAAGAACATATCAACAAATAAAGACATAGCCGGTGGTCCACATTCCTGAAGAGGGGCAGGGCTTTCCCCTAACCTCTCCTGACTAACATGTCCTCTCGACCAACCTGACACATTAAGAAAAATAACCAGGTACTTGTTTTGGAACCTTGCTGGGTGCAGATTGGTTGTCACATGTTATGTACATGATTTCGATGTGAACATGGGTTGTATGGTTGGTGCATTTGCAGATGACTCTAAAATTGGATGTGTAGTAGGCAGTGAAGGTGGTTACCCCTCAGTAAAACAGGACCTTGATCAGATGGGCAAACGAGTGACAGATGACGTTTAATTTAGATAAGTGTGAGGTGCTACATTTTGGAAAACCAGGACAGGGGCTTATACACTCAATGGTAAGGTCCTGGGGAGAGTTGATAAACAAAGAGACCTTTGGAGTGGAGGTTCACAGTTACTTCAGAGTGGACCCCCAGGTAGACAGTGTAGTGAATAAGCCATTTGGTACACTTGCCTTTATTAGTCAGTGCATTGAGTATAGGAGTTGGGAGGGTCATGTTGCGGCTGTACAGGATATTAGTTAGACCACTTCTAGAATACTGTGTGAAAAGCCAGGGCATAGAATATGGGAGGAAGGAACCCTGGTTATAACTGTATAAAACGCTAGTTAGGCCACAGCTGGATTACTGTGTGCAGTTCTGGTTGCCACATGGGCAGCAGAACATGATCTCACCGGAGAAGGTGCAGAGAAGATTCACCAGGATGTTGCCTGGGATGAAAGGTCTCCATTATGAGGAGGGACCGGATAGACTGGGCTTATTTTCCCCGGAGCAGAGGAGGGTCTAGGGGAATCTGAGGATATACAAAATTGAGGTATAGACAGAGTAGGTCGTGACAGTCCCTTCTCATTGTGTCTAAGACCAGGGAGCATACATTTAAGATGAGGAGTAAGCAGTTTAGAGGAGATCGGAGAGAGAATCTTTCACCCAGAGCGTGGTAGGTTGTGGAATGTGCTCCCTGAGAGCATGGTGGAGGCAGGTACGCTCTCAGTTTTGCAGAAACATCTGGATGAACATTTAAAATGCCAGGGCAGAGTCACCTGTGGACCAAGGGCAGATAAGTGGGATTAGTGTATTTGATGTTTGTTGGTCTGCATGGACATGGTGGGCCAAATGGTCTGTTTCAGTGCTGTATGTCAGAGTAGTTAGGCTCTGGAATGCACTGTCTGGAAATGTGGTGGCAGTATGTACAATTGAGTCATTCAAGAGGATATTGGATGATTGTTTGGACCAAAGTAACCTGGAAGGCTATGGGGAAAGGGCAGGAGTTTGGCAGTGGGTAACAATGCTCATTTGAAGAGCCACTGTCAGAACAATGGGCCGAATGGTTTCCTCCTTCACCATGAGGATTCTGAGTCAGTGTTAATTCAACTGAAATGATCATCTCTGCAATTTTAATGGAGAAACATAATATCCAAAATGTAATATATTTTACCCCTCTGTCTTCTCTTTCAGAAAATATTCTACATTATGATCTGTGTTGTGGTCCTGTTAGTCATTATTGCAATTATCATAGGAGTGACTGTGCCATCGTAGCGGTCACCTCCAATGGAACCATTCGCCAGGAAGAATTGCTAACAGGTCTTGCATTGCTGAATCAGGCTAATCATGCAGCTGAGCCTTCTAATACCACTCTCTTCCCCATCCCACCCACTGCCTACCCCACCCCCTTTCTTGTTCTGGGATGATGCAAGTGTAGCAACAGCAAACAGCTGGACTGCTTCAGACCAAAGCATTTACTGCCATTAATTGACCAGTTGTACAGTTCTTGACCATTTTTATACCATTGTAATGTTTACTTTTTTTAAAGTTTAAAAATTTGCTTTGGAAACTGTTTATAAAGATTGCATTAATTGACATTGGTGACCATGTGGCTGCCACTTAAGGAAAGCAAGCACAATACCATTTGTATCATCTTTTTTGATTAATATGTAAAAGCGTATTGCTTTCTCTCCCCACCCCGCACTTTGTGGTCAACAAGCGCTGACACCCCAGCAGTCTGCTTCTCCATCTCTCTCTTTCGTGCTGGCGCACATGTATTTTATAAGAAGCATTGATTTGAGCCAACCAGGATGTAGCAGCTGCATTGACCATAACTGGAAGTGACAGTCCGGAAGGCCTGACTTGATGCTGACTACACGACATTGCTTATTGTAAGGGAGGACCACCACCACGAGAGGTACCGTGGTGTAATGTTTTCACGTTGGGCTTTGGCCAATTGGTGACAGGACCTACCACCACATTCCACAACACTTGTTCATAAGTTAGGAGCTAAGTGTTTTATTAAGGGTTAAATTTAGTGATGAAAATGTGCAATGCCTCCCAGAACAAAGAGGCTGGTTTACACTTTTAAAAAGATAGTTTAAAAACAACTCCACTTCAGCAAACTTGTATTTAATAATTGTACTTTAAGTCATGCTCCCACTTATGTTTACATGTTTTGAAAAAGGTAAAAGCCATTAAGACAGATACATTGTGTTGTTACAGCTGTCATACGCATTCTAGTTAGATTAGGTGAATGTATGACATTGCAAAATTATTTTGTACCTGTCTGTATCCTTTAATACATTATGCTAAGATGGACACTAAATGTTTAGAGTGTGTGCATGCGCGCACGTGCATTGGTAAAGGCAAGCCAACCTGACCAGTTTGAAGTTAACTGTATATTTCTGTTTTAAAACAAAACTCAAAATAAACTAAGGATTGTTTTGAACAGTCCTACAAATACAAAATTATTGATTCACTAATCTCTTACTGTGTGCCTTCATGTGTAACCTGAGCACAACAATCAAAATTAGATTATTGTAGCAGTATACCATGTTAGATTTGCTGAGACATTGCCTTGTTAGGTTACTTAGGTTATCACTGTTTATGGTCAGTTTTTGAGTTATGCTTTTTTAATATATACACTTTCAAGAGTTATGTAATATCTTCTAATATGTAATATCCTCTTTGCTGTAAAAAGAACTAAACCTGAGAATTCTGTATTCAACCCTCTGTAGATATTTTGAAATGTAAATTAAATTTGGATTGCATTCGTATTTCAGACTGTAAATTGTTTTGTTTAATTTGGAAATAAATAATATCAAAGCCATTCCAGTGATCCAGTTTGAGAGTGTACGTAGAACAGTACAGCACGTGAGCGGGCTCTTCAGCCTGCGTCTGCACAAAAAGCGATACCGTTCTAAACTAAGATAATAAAATGTGAGGCTGGATGAACAGAGCAGGCCCAGCAGCATCTCAGGGGCACAAAAGCTGACGTTTCGGGCCTAGACCCTTCATCAGAGAGGGGGATGGGGAGAGGGAACTGGAATAAATAGGCGGGGGGGTGAGGCGGGCTGAAGACGGAGAGAAAAGATAGGTGGAGAGGAGAGTATAGGTAGGGAGGGGATAGGTCAGTCCAGGGAAGACTGACAGGTCAAGGAGGTGGGATGAGGTTAGTAGGTAGGAAATGGACATGCGGCTTGGGGTGGGAGGAAGGGATGGTGAGAGGAAGAACAGGTTAGGGAGGCAGAGACAGGCTGGGCTGGTTTTGGGATGCGGTGGGGGAAGGGAAGATTTTGAAGCTAGTGAAGTCCACGTTGATACCATTGGGCTGTAGGGTTCCCAAGCGGAATATGAGTTGCTGTTCCTGCAACTTTTGGGTGGCATCATTGTGGCACTGCAGGAGGCCCATGATGGACATGTCGTCTCAGGAATGGGAGGGAGAGTTGAAATGTTACACCTGTATTCCTCATGCAGATGGCCTCAAGGCCCTCCACTTCCTGTCCTCCAGGCCCGACCAGTCCCCCTCCACCAACACCCTCGTCCGCCTGGCTGAACTCGTCCTCACCCTCAACAACTTCTCTTTCGATTCCTCCCGCTTCCTACAGCCAAAGGGGGTGGCCATGGGTACCCACATGGGCCCAAGCTATGCCTGCCTCTTTGTAGGTTATGTGGAACAGCCCCTCTTCCGCACCTACACAGGCCCCAAACCCCACCTCTTCCTCCATTACATTGATGACTGTATCGGCACCGCCTCTTGCTCCCCAGAGGAGCTCGAACAGTTCATCCACTTCACCAACACCTTCCACCCCAACCTCAAGTTCACCTGGGCCATCTCCAACACATCCCTCACCTTTTTGGACCTCTCGGTCTCCATCTCAGGCAACCAGCTAGAAATTGATGTCCATTTCAAGCCCACCAAATCCCACAGCTACCTAGAATAAACCTCCTCCCTCCCACCCACCCTCCTGCAAAAATTCCATCCCCTATTCCCAATTCTTCCGCCTCTGCTGCATCTGCTCCTAGGATGAGGCATTCCACTCCCGCACATCCCAGATGTCCAAGTTCTTCAAGGACCGCAACTTTCCCCCCACAGTGGTCGAGAACGCCCTTTACCGCGTCTCCCGCATTTCCCACAACACATCCCTCACACCCCACCCCCGCCACAATCGCCCCAAGAGGATCCCCCTCATTCTCACACACCACCCCACCAACCTCCGGATACAACGCATCATCCTCCGACACTTCCGCCATCTACAATCCAAACCCACCACCCAAGACATTTTTCCATCCCCACCCTTGTCTGCCTTCTGGAGAGACCACTCTCTCTGTGACTCCCTTGTTCGCTCCACACTGCCCTCCAACCCCACCACACTCGGCACTTTCCCCTGCAACCACAGGAAGTGCTAAACTTGCCCCCACACCACCTCCCTCACCCCCATCCCAGGTCCCAAGATAACCTTCCATATTAAGCAGGGGTTCACCTGCACATCTGCCAATGTGGTCTACTGTATCCGTTGTACCTGGTGTGGCCTCCTCTACATTGGGGAAACCAAGCGGAGGCTTGGGGACCGCTTTGCAGAACACTTCCACTCGGTTCGCAACAAACAACTGCACCTCCCAGTCGCAAACCATTTCCACTCCCCCACCCATTCCTTAGACGACATGTCCATCATGGGCCTCCTGCAGTGCCACAATGATGCCACCCGAAGGTTGCAGGAATAGCAACTCATATTCCGCCTGGGAACCCTGCAGCCCAATGGTATCAATGTGGACTTCACCAACTTCAAAATCTCCCCTTCCCCCACCGCATCCTGTCTCTGCCTCCCTAACCTGTTCTTCCTCTCACCCATCCCTTCCTCCCACCCCAAGCCGCATCTCCATTTCCTACCTACTAACTTCATCCCACCTCCTTGACCTGTCCGTCTTCCCCAGACTGACCTATCCCCTCCCTACCTCCCCACCTATACTCTCTACCTATCTTCTTTTCTCTCCATCTTCGGTCCACCTCTCCCTATTTATTCCAGAACCCTCACCCCATCCCCATCTCTGATGATGGGTCTAGGCCCGAAACGTCAGCTTTTGTGCTCCTGTGATGCTGCTTGACCTGCTGTGTTCATCCAGCTCCACACTTTGTTATCTTGGATTCTCCAGCATCTGTAGTTCCCATTATCTCGTTCCAAACTAATCCCATCTGCTTGTATGTGCTCTTAATCCCTCTCTTCCTTGCCTGTTTGTGTCTCTCTGAATGCCTCATAAATGTTACTATCGTATCTGCTTCTACCACCTCCCTGGCAGTGCATTCCAGTCACACACCACCCTCTCTTTTCTGAAAAGAAAACTTGCCTCGCACATCTTTAAACTTGCCCCTTCTCACATTTAAAGCTATGCCCTCGAATATTTGAGATTTCCACCCTGGGGAAAAGATTCTGATGATCCACCCTATCCATGCCTCTCATAACTTTATATACATTATCTGTTCACCACTCGGTCTCTGACACTCTCGCGAAAACAATCCATGTTTGTCCAATGTCTCCTTGTAGCTAATACACTCCAGTCCAAGCAACATCCTGGTAAATCTGTTTTGCACCCTGTCCAAAGCGTCAATGTCCTTCCTATTTTGTGACGACCACCGTTGTCTACAATATTCCAAATGTGGCCTAACTAAAGTTTAATACAACTACAATATGGTTTGCTGATGTTTAAACTCAATGGCCTGAGCAATGAAGGCAAGCATGCCATTTGCTTTTAGTACTATAGCCAGTTGTGTTGCCACTTTAAGGAAGTTGTGGACATGCACTTCAAGATCCTTCTGTATATCAGTGCTGCTAAGTGTACGACTGTTTACTGTATATTTGCCTCTTACATTTAACCTCCCAAAATGCATCATCTCTCACTCATTCAAATTTAACTCCACTGCCATTTCTCTGTCCAATTTTCCAACTGCTTTACATCTTGCTGTTCCTTTCACAACCTCCATCACTATCTGCAGTCTACCAATTTTCCTGCAAACTTACCAATGAGACCATCCACGTTTTCATCCAAATCATTTTTACAACAGATCCTTGTGAAACACCACTAGCCATGGACCTCCACTCAGCACTACTCCTCCACAGTGATCCTCTGGCTTGGTCATCGAGAACAATGTTGTATCCAACTCACTGGATCCCATGTGATTTAATCTTCTGGACCAGCCTACCACAGGATCCCTTGTCAAATGCTTTAGTAAATTCCATGTAGACAACATCCACTGCCCATCTTCATCATCTTTGAGTTTTTCAAGAATACCGTCCCTGCAAAATGCAATGCTGATTATCCCAATAAGTCCATTCTTTTCCAAATGTAAGTAGATCCTAGCCCTAAGAATTTTCTCTAATTTCCCCACCACTGATGTACCATTCGCTAGCCTATAATTTCTTAGATTATTGCTGTTGCCCAAGTCAAACGAAGGAGCAGTGTTAGCTTTCACTCGTCCTGTGGGTCTTTTCCTGTACCTAAGAAGGATACAAAGATCTCTGTCAATGTCCAGCAATCTCTTTCAATAACTGATGGATCCCAGCAGGCCAAATGGACTTATCTACCTAAATGTTTTTTCAAGACACTAAACATCATCTCCTTAATATTGACGTGTCCTAGAATATCAACATACCTTTCCCTAATCTAATCATCATCCATTTGTGAATATTCTCCTTTGTGAATATCGATACAATAATCTCATTAAGGACCTCATCTACTTCCTCTGGCTCCAACTATAAATTCCCTCAAGTGGACCTACCCACTTCCTAGCTACCCTTTTGCTCCTAATCTAGTCATAGAATGCTTTGGAATTTGCCTTATTTTTCTCACCAAACACATTTCATGGCTTCTTATAGCCTTTCTAATACTTTGTTTGAACTTTTCTGTGGTTCCTTCATATTCCCCAAGGGCTTGTCTAATTTCAGTTTCTTAAACCTTCAATAAACTTACTTTTTTTGACTAAACTTCCAATATCTCTTGTCATCCAGTATTCTGGAATCTTGCCATCCTTATCTCTTATCATCACAGGGGCATGCTGATCCTGAATTTTGATCAGCTGGCCTTTATCGGACTCATGCTGAATGTGGATTTGCCATCAAACAGCTACCCCCCGCCAAGTCTAATTTCTCCCATTCCTGACTAATATTGTTGTAATTAGCACTTACGCCCGAGTACCAGTTTCATCCTTATCCAGAACAGTGTTTCAGAATTATGATCACTATTCTCAAAATGCTCCCCCACTGAAAGGTCAATCACTTGGCCAGGATCATTCCCCAATGCAAGGTCCATTACAGCCCCTTCCCTAATTGGGCTCTTTACATTCTGTTTCAAGTCTATGAATTGTTAATTTACAAACTAAATGGCTTGTAACATCTGACTGGTCCTGTGGAGAGGTTGATTTTTTTTTGAGTAAAGAAAATTTAAGGGGAAGTTTAATAAAGTTGTTTACAATTGTAAATGCTTTGACAAATAAGGAGAAACTGCCTGTTCAAAAGATAGACCCAGAGGGCAGGTTATTTTAAAAAAAACAGATAACTTCAGATAATTTACAAAAGAACCAGATGATTTTTTTTCAAACAGGTGAAAGGGAAGCTGCAGCAGTTTCAATGATAGCTTTCAAAAATGTGAGTTTTGAAAAAAAATTTGAGAAAATGTAATTGTTTATTCAGTTACCTGGCACAGGCCCAGTGGGCTGAATGGCAGTGAGATGCTGCAAAAATCTTAGTTATTCCGATTGAGCGAAGTGGAAACTGTTTCTCTGCACACATATCTCCCTCGAGCCTTCTCCTCCTGTCAACAATCTCAGAATAAAATCAACACCTTTGACCCAGAGCACATCCTCTCTCTTGTCCAAAGGTCCCCGATAGCAGCCATTGTTATTCCTGGGAAAATCCAATCCCAGACTGAAATCTACCCTGGCGGGTCGTTAAACAAAAAATTCGTGTTGTGCACTCTCAAACATAAATATGCAATGCTGCAGATTGAGGATCAGCATTAAAACCATTTATTTCAGAAAAGCAATGAAGATAAAGTGTCATAAACCAATGTATTTGCATTTAACACCGTTTGGACAAGTCTGAAATGTAGGGTGAAAAGTATAATACCATCTATCATGACACCATCCCTCTACAATACTCCACTATCAAATAGAGCTCCCTTTGTTATCACATCTATAGGTTTGATTTAACTGGTGTAGCTTCAATTTCTGTTCTCGGGAGTTTGATAACCTGTTCGTTGATTATTCACACAATGAAATTTAAATTGTCTTCATTTCAGATAGATCCTTCAGGATTCTAATCAAATGCTTCTGGTCTGGAATTTTTAAACTATAACCCTTACTTTGAGGTAATCAAGTTCCTAACTGTTCTGAACTAACTCCTTGCTCCTAGAGAATTTCTTACAGTGAACAGGAGCCAGGTCTTCTGTGAACTGAAACAAAAGTTCTCCAACCAATGCGTTTTTCAGAAGGAAAAATGATTTTTTCTTTCTTCTAAACAGAAAGCAACTTAAGGGCTTTTCTAAATGTAAAATGCTCATGCTGCAAATAAACTCCAGAATTCTAGGAAGGCCCAAGTCACCTGATTTTTGATACATTTTGGTTTAAAATTGTGGCTGCAGAAATATTGACAATTACTAAACCCTCTCAACTACAAATAAAACAAAATCATTGTGCCACTAGTTCAGAATCCAAACTCTAAATGATGTATGCAAATTTCTCACATTGCTAACTAAAAGCTATGGCTTATGGCTCGACACTAAGGCCTGGGATCCTGTGGACCTTACCCATCCCTGGTTTTCAGTTATGGCTGATCCATACCTTCCCAATAATGGACCTTGAGACAGGAGTAACAGAGGCATTGCTACATTGGCTATCTTCATATCTTTCCAATAACTCGCCACCTCACCCTCCCCTCATTTTGACTGTCTTTGATTTCTCTTGCTTTTAACTTTTGTAAACTGCAGAAGCCAGCTGTACCTGGAATTCCAACACAAAAGCAGGCTGTTCAGCCCAGCTGGTCTATGCTGCACCGTTACCTTCCACCTTACAGTGCTCTGAACTGACTTTGTTCCCCTCATGTTAAATCTAACTTCCTTTTAAACAACAGTCACTGAGACAACGGTTTCCACATTCATCATTCTCTCAGGCAAGACATTTGTAACAAATTACCGTTCTGATTCGTTAGCAATCTATTTATGATATATAAATGCATCCTGTGTGTTATCTGTAGATTCACAATGCCAATAAGGAAGGAATTCCAGGATTTTGACCCAGCGACAGTGAAGGAACGGTGATATATTTCCAGGTGAGGATGGTGAGTGGCTCGGAGGGGAACTTGCAGGGGGTGGTGTTCCCATGTATCTGCTGCCCTTGTCCTTCTAGATGGAAGTGGTCGTGGGTTTGGAAGGTGCTGTCTGAGGATGTTTGGTGAATATCTGCAGTGCATCTTGTAGATGGTACACACTGCTGCGACTGAGCGTCGGTGGTGGGGGGAGTGGGATGTTTGTGGATGTGGTGCCAATCAAGCAGCTGCTTTATCCTGGATGGTGTCGAGCTTCTTGAGTGTTGTTGGGGCTGTCCCCATCCAGGGCAAGTGGGGAGCAATCCATCACACTCCTGACTCGTGCCTGGGAGATGGTGGGACAGGCTTTGGGGAGCCCTCACACAGAATTCCCAGCCACCTAGTTCTTCTAGTTCTCGTGGCTCTTGGTCTTTGTGGGAATGTGGAGATCAGAATGGTGCATAGTCCTTCCAAGTGCTTCATTGCCACATTCTGTCATTCACTTTGTCATTAGACTGAATCTGCAGAGACTGCACCAGGGTTAATTTAAAACCCCTGCAGTTATTATGAACTGCTACATCCAAACCCTGGGCTGGTCTCCAGATAATTAATTGGAACCTTATGGTGATGATATTGTTGAAGAACAAAGGCTTAGCATTATGCAGTGTTGTTTTCTTTTAAAATGAAATAAATAATGCTAATGAGCAATTAACCTGCATGGGAGAAGTCTGCCAGGTTGGAGCAGATCCCAAGAATTCAGACACTGAGACCACTGAGACTCAGGCACATTTAAAACTTCTTTTGCAAGCCAGCAGAGACCTTCGCCCATCTGTTTGTCCTGGATCCTGTCCCAGATCCCAGCAGGAATCTTGCTCTGACCCCATGGTTCCCTCTTGTGTCTGTTTTAATGCAGCATTCTGATGTTGTTAATATTCAACAATGTGTCATTCCAAAATCAAACCAAATATCTTCAGAGTAAAAAGAAGTGCTGTCTTGTGATGTCGCTGGGTCAACATGTTGGAAATGCCTCCCTCACAGTGCTGCCTCTACATCTCATGTAG
Organism: Stegostoma tigrinum; assembly: GCF_030684315.1. NCBI lineage: Eukaryota > Metazoa > Chordata > Chondrichthyes > Orectolobiformes > Stegostomatidae > Stegostoma > Stegostoma tigrinum. Next base: position 1,351,289 of record NC_081379.1, on the reverse strand, counting down.
TGCAGTGTACAGCGCGATGGAGGGATTTGGAAATACAGGAAGGACAATTGTAAATTCAGGGCTTTGTGGGAGCAGGAGTGAAGGTGGATTTCAATGAGTACAGGTTATTGGGGGAATGTGTGTTAAAACATTTGCAGAGGAGATGTGATGGCATCAGGGTGGAATGTGAGAAAGCAGCTCAGGAAGAATAATTATGTGATTCTGAGTTGCTAATCTGGTGCTAATGGTGACATGAGTGAAGTTTCAGATGTAACAGATACAGACCACAAAAAGACCCTGAGCTTCCAGTTGCCTGCCACTTTAACACACCACCCTGTTCCCTGGCCAGCATCTCTGTCTCAGGCTCGCTGCAGCGTTCCAGTGAAGCTCGGCACAAGCTGGAGGAACAGCACCTCGTTTTCCACTTGGGAACCCTGCAGACTTTTGGGCTCAGGGGAGGCAAACAGCCTAGTGGTATTATCGCTGGACTGATAATCCAGAGATCCAGACAGTGTTGTGGGGACCTGGGTTCGAATCCCACTACTGGAGATGGTGGAATCTTAAATTCAATAAAATATATGGAATTAAGAATCTAATGGTGACCAAGAATCCATTGTCCATTGTCAGGAAAAATCCATCTGGTTCACAAATGCCCTTTAGGGAAGGAAACTGCCTTCCTTACCTCGTCTGGCCTACATGTGACTCCAGACCCACAGCAGTGTGATTGACTCTGAACTGCCCCTCTGGGCAATTAGGGATGGGCAATAAATGCTGCCTGGCCAGTGACGCGCTCATCCTGTTAAAGAATGAAAAAAAAACTCAATATTGAGTTCAATATTTCAGGGTTTGAACTCTCCCCTGTACCTCATCTCACACACCAGGTCTTGTTATCACATGGTCTACTGCTATACGAAGCCCAGTGTTAGCCAATAATGGTCCCCATGAACAGCTATTCACCCTCCCAGGCTGATCATTATCCATTCCTTTCTCTGTCCAACTGTGCTCTCCCCTTGGGCTCTATCCATACCTATCAATTACTCCTTACCCTCTCTCCCCACCCTATCTTCTGCATATAAACCAATAATTTTCCTAGTTCTGAGGAACGGCCACTTGATCCGAAACACTAACTCTGCTTTCTCTCCACAGATGCTGCCAGACTTGCTGAGCTTTTCCAGCAATTTCTGTTTTTGTTCCTGCTTTCCAGCATCCGCAGTTCTTTTGGTTTTTACAAACAGGCTCACCCCCTGTGACTGACCTTCTCCTGATGCCTCTCTCCCGTTGCAGGTCCCTCGATGGTTTGGGGGTGAGTGAACTGCTGACAGGTTGTCCCTACGAGAGAATCCCCTACCCTGCTTCACCTCGCCATTTCCTTCATTCTGATTGGCAGGTGGGTCTTCAGCTGGAGGCTATAAGCACCCATGGCGTTGCTCTGAATTAGAACACAGCAGCTGAGCCAACTTTCCTCCATCAATGCTGCTACCCAAGCTGATGGGGTTGTAAAGAGGGCGTACGGTGTGTTGGCTTTCATTGGCAGGGGAATTGAGTTTAAGAGCCACGAGGTTATGCTGCAGCTCTATAAAACTCTGCTTAGACCACACTTAGAATATTGTGTTCACTTCAACAGGGTTTAGTGAAGGGTAGGTCATGCCTCACCGCCTTATTGAGTTCTCTGAGAAGGTGATCAAACAGGTGAATGAGGGTAAAGCGGTTGATGTAGTGTATATGGATTTCAGTAAAGCATTCGATAAGGTTCCCCATCATAGGCTATTGCAGAAAATACAGAGTCATGGGACTGAGGGTGATTTAGCAATTTGGATCAGAAATTGGCTCGCTGTAAGAAGACAGAGGGTGGCGGTTGATGGGAAGTGTTCATCCTAGAATTCAGTTGCTAGTGGTGTACCACAAGGGTCTGTTTTGGGTCCACGGCTGTTTGTCATTTTCATAAATGGCCTGGATGAGGGCGTAGAAGGATGGGTTAGTAAATTTGCAGACGACACTAAGGTCGGTGGAGTTGTGGATAGTGACGAAGGATGCTGTAGGTTACAGAGAGACATAGATAAGCTGCAGAGCTGGGCTGAGAGGTGGCAAATGGAGTTTAATGTGGAAAAGTGTGAGGTGATTCACTTTGGAAGGAGTAACAGCAATACAGAGTACTGGGCTAATGGTAAGATTCTTGGTGGTGTGGATGACCAGAGAGATCTCAGTGACTATGTGTATAGATCCCTGAAAGTCACCACCCAGGTTGAATAGGGTTGTTAAGAAGGCGTATGGTGTGTTAGGTTTTATTGATAGAGGGATTGAGTTTCAGAACCATGAGGTCATGTTGCAGCTGTACAAAACTCTGGTGCGGCCGCACTTGGAGTATTGCGTACAGTTCTGGTCGCCGCATTATAGGCAGGATGTGGAAGCTTTGGAAAGGGTACAGAGGAGATTTACCAGGATGTTGCCTGGTCTGGAGGGAAGGTCTTATGAGGAAAGGCTGAGGGACTTGAGGCTGTTTTCGTTACAGAGAAGAAAGTTAAGAGGTGACCTTATGTTATCTATCTAGACTTCCAAAAGGCCTTTGATACGATGCCTCACGGGAGGCTGCTGAGCAAGGTGAGGGCCCATGGTGTTCGAGGTGAGCTACTGGCTTGGATTGAGGAATTGGCTGTCTGACAGAAGGCAGAGAGTTGGGATAAAAGGCTCTTTTTCGGAATGGCAACCGATGACGAGTGGTGTCCCGCAGGGTTCAGTGTTGGGGGCGCAGCTGTTCACCTTATACATTAGTGACTTGGATGAAGGTACTGGGGGCATTCTGGCAAAGTTTGCCAATGATATGAAGATAGGTGGACAGGCAGGTAGTACTGAGGAGGTGGGGAAGCTGCAGAAAGATGTAGACAGTTTAGGAGAGTGGTCCAGGAAATGGCTGATGAAATTCAATGTGAGTAAATGTGAGGTTTTGCACTTTGGAAAAAAGAATATAGGCATGGACTATTTTCTAAATGGTGAAAAAATTCGCAAAGCAGAAGTACAAAGGGATCTGGGAGTGTTGGTCCAGGATTCTCTAAAGATTAACTTGCAGGTAGAGTCCGTAATTAAGAAAGTGAATGTAATGTTGTCGTTTATCTCAAGAGGGTTGGAATATAAAAGCAGCAATGTGCTTCTGAGGCTTTATAAAGTTCTAGCTAGGCCTCATTTAGAATACTGTGTCCAATTCTGGGCCCCAAACCTCAGGAAGGACATACTAGCCCTGGAGCATGTCCAGTGAGATTCACACGGATGATCCCTGGAATGGTAGGTTTGACGTATGATGAACGGCTGAGGATCCTGGGACTGTATTCATTAGAGTTTAGAAGGTTGAGGGGAGATCTAATAGAAACTTACAAGATAATGTATGGTTTAGAAAGGGTCGACGCTGGGAAGTTGTTTCCGTTAGGCGGGGAGACTAGGACCTGTGGGCACAGCCTTAAAATTAGAGGGGGTAAATTTAAAACTGAAATGAGACGACATTTCTTCAGCCAGAGAGTGGTGGGCTTGTGGAATTCATTGCCGCAGAGTGCAGTGGAGGCCGGGACGTTAAATGCCTTCAAGGCAGAGATCGATAAATTCTTGATCTCACAAGGAATCAAGGGCTACGGGGAGAGTGCAGGGAAGTGGAGTTGAAATGCCCATCAGCCATGATTTAAATGGCGGAATGGACTTGATGGGCCGAATGGCCTTACTTCCACTCCTATGTCTTATGGTCTTGTGGTCTTATAGACCTAATAGAGACATACAAGATGATCAGAGGATGAGATAGGGTGGACAGTGAGAGCCTTTTTCCTCAACTGGCGATGGCTAGCATGAGGGGACATAGCTTTAAATTGAGGGGGTGGTAGATATAGGACAGATGTCAGAGGTAGTTTCTTTACTCAGAGAGTAGTAAGGGCATGGAATGCCCTGCTTGAAACAGTAGTAGACTCGCCAACTTTAAGGGCATTTAAATGGTCATTGGATAAACATTTGGATGATAATGCAATAGTGTAGGTTAGATGGGCTTCATATTGGTTTCACAGGTCGGCACATCATCGAGGGCTGAAGGGCCTGAACTGTGCTCTAGTGTTCTATGTTCTAAATTATTTCTGGGGTGATGGTGGTACATTGGTAGCATCGATATCCCTGGACTGAGAGACCCAGGTTCGGTGTGTATTAACATCTCTGTGCTGGTTGATCAGGAAAATAGGTTAAAAGAAAAACATTTCTCTCACTGCTGTTTGTGAAATCTTTATTTTACATTAGCTTCCATACTTCACAATGTTATGTCAATAATTACACTTCAACACTTGGCTGAAGAGTATTGGGACTCAGATGGTGCTACAGAAATGCAGGCTTTCCTTTGTGTGATAGCTTCTTTACAATAAGGTAACCCAATTTAAAGATACTTGAGAAAAGGAGAGGCTATTACATGGAAATTAAGCAATAATTCATTTAATGAAAAAAAATCCACTGAACAACATGTCCCTTTGTCAGTTTCTGTAGAAACAGCAACTCAAGGCGCCAGATCCCAGGTGCAGCTGTGAGCTGTAAGCTCCACGGCTCTGGGCACTGGGCAGGGGGCATGGGCTGTGTCTGTGAGTCAGCGAGCGACATTTTCCTCAGCCGTCCTGCACATGGCTTGCGGAACTGTGGAGTCTGTACGCGTGGCTGTTGAAACAGGGACGTGTTAAGAACAGCATTGCATCATGTGTGACACTGCGAAGGCTACACATGTCGAGTGGAAGATGTTGGCAGGTTCCCAAGGGGCTAGGCATAATTTCAACTAAAAATCAGGTAATTGCTGAAAGGAGGGGGATGTGCTGAGTGAAAGGGAGGGAGGTTAAAAATTTCAAAATGCTTTTTTAACTTAAACTATAAGCTCAGCATCGTTCTTAGAGTAACACACAAGGGAAAGTGCAGAGTGAGTCCAAAGTTGTTGCTCGTTCTGCTGGGAGAAGATGATAGTTGTGGTCACAGACTGTTACTTGCTAATATACATTACCACTGTGTTTCCAATGGTTGATGAAGTGCTCATTTTGATTTTCCTGATTTTATATCTTGCCTGCAATTCAGTATTTAACTTTGTCTTAGTTCGAAAGTGAAATCTAACCATTTGCTTCCATTGGTATTGAAGTACAGTAATTTTTTTACATGCTCAGTACTTGCATGTGCATGTTACTGACTGAGAACACTGTAGCTGATGGAGATGGCTGCTTGTCTCACAGCTGACAGTTTATCAGAGAGCAGAGTCCCTTCTGGCGCTGTTACCCCAGGGATGTGTTTGTGCTGTTCTTCCTGACTCACAGCTGAGACCAACTCGAGACTCACCCATAGCCCAAGAGACATATTCAGGCTTCATACTCACACTCATACAAACTCTGACACACTCTCACACAGACACTGACACACACTGACTAGCATAGACACTAACACACACTCACTCACATAGACACTGACACACTCATTCACACAGACACTAACACACACTCACTCACACAGACACTAACACACACTCACTCACATAGACACTGACACACACTCATTCACACAGACACTAACACACACTCACTCACATAGACACTGACACACACTCACTCACACAGACACTAACACACACTCACTCATACAGACTTTGATGTACACATATTCATACAGACAGTGACATGCAGACTCACACGTACAAGCAGTCCCACAGTGTAATGCTCCCTCAGCACTGACCCTCCCACAGTGTAATGCTCCCTCAGCACTGACCCTCCCACAGTGTAATACTCCCTCAGCACTGACCCTCCAACAGTGTAATACTCCCTCAGCACTGACCCTCCGACAGTGTGATACTCCCTCAGCACTGACCCTCCGACAGTGTAATACTCCCTCAGCACTGACCCTCCAACAGTGTAATACTCCCTCAGCACTGACCCTCCAACAGTGTAATACTCCCTCAGCACTGACCCTCCAACAGTGTAATACTCCCTCAGCACTGACCCTCCCACAGTGTAATACTCCCTCAGCACTGACCCTCCAACAGTGTGATACTCCCTCAGCACTGACCCTCCAACAGTGTAATACTCCCTCAGCACTGACCCTCCAACAGTGTAATACTCCCTCAGCACTGACCCTCCAACAGTGTGATACTCCCTCAGCACTGACCCTCTGACAGTGCGATACTCCCTCAGCACTGACCCTCTGACAGTGCCCACTCCCTCAGCCCTGACCATCCGACGGTGCCCACTCCCTCAGCACTGACCCTCCGACAGTGCCCACTCCCTCAGCCCTGACCATCCGACGGTGCCCGCTCCCTCAGCACTGACCCTCCGACAGTGCGGCGCTCCCTCAGCACTGACCCTCCAACAGTGCGGCGCTCCCTCAGCACTGACCCTCCAACAGTGCGGCGCTCCCTCAGCACTGACCCTCCGACAGTGCCCACTCCCTCGGCACTGACCCTCCGACAGTGCTGCGCTCCCTCAGCACTGACCCTCCGACAGTGCGGCGCTCCCTCAGCACTGACCCTCCGACAGTGCCCACTCCCTCGGCACTGACCCTCCGACAGTGCTGCGCTCCCTCAGCACTGACCCTCCGACAGTGCTGCGCTCCCTCAGCACTGACCCTCCAACAGTGCGGCGCTCCCTCAGCACTGACCCTCCGACAGTGCCCACTCCCTCGGCACTGACCCTCCGACAGTGCTGCGCTCCCTCAGCACTGACCCTCCAACAGTGCCCGCTCCCTCAGCACTGACCCTCCGACAGTGCGGCTCTTCCTCAGCACTGACCCGCCGACAGTGCGGTGTTGCGTGACCCCTGATTTAGGGTCAGCCTTGATGGGCTCCAGCCAGTGAGCCAGTATGGCGTTGCTTGTGCCAGACTGCGAGGATGTATGGACCATGTGGACGTGTTGATTGTGGTGAACAGGACACCAACCTGGCAAAATTCTTTCTGCGGCACAGGGTGGAAAGTGTTCATTTGTGAAGCCCTATTTGGCACAAGGAGAATGACATTTGTCATCTTATTGCAACATTGTGTAACTGATTTCCTGGTGAGTAATGTTCTGCCCAATTTACAGAGACATTTGGAGGGAAATTGACGTGAATAATGAGAGTAATGAAATCGAGTTGTTTAAAGTAGTTGGGAAATAAGGTTTACACACCAGCTGTTTGTGTGATATTGACCTTTGAACTGAGGATGATGCTTCACTGCCCTTACATCCATGAACTTGGGAATTTCAGCTTTCTCCATCTCCCTTTGTTGGTCTGATCTTATCCCAATGTTGCTGTTTATCTGCCTTCCTCCTTCACCAGTCTCCATGTGAACTAGAGATTTTATTTCAGTTTCTGTTGTCTCGTGGGTAACTATTTAACTGAAAAAAACATAGGCACTGCTGAGAGAGTCAGAATATTCTGAAATTACACAGCAACTCAACAAATCTCACCAGGCAGCACCTTCCAAACCCACGACCACTTCCACCCAGAAGGTCAAGAGCAGCAGATACATGGGAACACCATCCCCTGCAAGTTCCCCTCCGAGCCACTTACCATCCTGACCTGGAAATATATCACCGTTCCCTCACTGTTGCAGGGTTAAATTCCTGGAATTCTGTCCCTAAGGACACTGTGGGTCAACCCACAGCACATGGACTGCAGTGGTTCAAGGAGGCAGCTCACCCCCACCTTCTCAAGGAGCAACTAGGGACGGGCAATAAATGCTGGGACCAGCCAGAGACTCCCACATCCCACAGGTGAATATAAAAAACCCTAGTGCATTGGTGAGACTCCCATCTGCAATATCATATCCATTATTGGTCCTTGCACTTGGAGGATGTGAAAGCATTGGAAGCAGTTCAGAAATGGTTTACTGGGCTAATCCTGGGAATGATTGGTGGATTATGGGGAAAGGCCAGGCAGTCTTTGGTCTGTATCCTGCGGAGCTGAGAAGAGTAGGAGGGGAGTGAATTGAAACATCTAAGATCCTAAGGGGATTTGACCGGGTGGATGTAGAAAGGATATTTCCTCATGTGGGGAAGTCTAGAACTAAGAGGCAGAGATAAAAAATAAGGGAGTATCCGTTTATTGACAGAGATGAAGAAACATTTTTCTCTCAGTCTTTGGAATTCCTCTCCTCAAACAGCAGTGGATACAGAATCCGGAAGTAATTTTAAGGCAGACAGGGAAAGTTCTTGATTTCGAAGGGCATGAAATTATCGGAGATATGCAGGAATGTAGAGCTGAGGATAAAAGTAGATCAGCCATGATTGCATTGAAGTGGAGGGGAGGAGAGGCTGGAAGGGCTGACTGGCCTCCTCCTGTCTGTATATTCGAAGGAGCTTCCTGCAAGGAACTAGGAAAGGGGCTAATTCCAAACAGCATCCATTTAGCAGTGCGAGAATTCAGGGAGAGACTAGAGAAGCTGGGTCTGTTCTCCTTGGAACAGAGAAGGTTAAAAAAGGATTTCACTGGCATTGAATCTTCAGGATGGTTTTGTTAAGGTAAATAAGAAGGAATTATTTCCATGTCAAGGAAGGTTGTTAAACAGCAGAAACCAAACATAAGATCATAAGAAATAGGAAGAGGCCATTCAGTCCTCAAACCTGACAAATTTGTGGCTGAGCAGATTGTGACCTTAGGTGACATGGTGGCTCCGTGGTTAGCACTGCAGCCTCACAGCACCAGGGACCTGGGATTGATCCCAACCTTGGGTGACTGTCTGTGTGGAGAGTGCACATTCTCCCCGTGTCTGCGTGGGTTTGCTCCCACAGTCCAAAGATGTGCAGGCCAGGGTGGATTGGCCATGTTAAATTGCCTGTAGTGTTCAGGGACGTGCAGGTTAGGTAGATTAGCCATGGGAAATATAGGCTAGGAGGGTGGGTTCTTCAGAGAGTCAGTGCGGACTTGTTTAGCTGAACGTCTTGTTTCCACACTGTGGAGATTCTATAAACTTTACTTTCCTGTCTGCCCCATAACACTCGATGGGCTGAAAGGCCCAATACAGCTCCTACACCTGATGGTGTCCAGTTCATTTAGTTGATCAAGCCCCTGTCTGATTTGACCTTAAAGATCATCAATAACCCAGCCTCCATCGCTCATCAAACATTCCTTCTCAGCCCCATCCTTAAACAGGAGACTCAATTTTAAATGAGATGCTGTGTTCTACATGTCCCCACAAAGGGAAACATCCTGTCAGTATCCATCCGTCCTATCTGGATCATCAGTAATATCACTGCTCAACTGCGACCCTCTCCAAGTACAGAATCCATCAGCCCATCAAATCAACCAGGTGTGGGTTCTCTGTGAACTGGCTCCAGCGCAAATACATACTTGCTCAAGGAGGAGGAAAACCGCGCACTACTACGGATGAACCGTGAGCAACCTCCTGTAAGCTCGAGCAAGAATTAATTGAAGCCTCCTGAGTTCCAAAGAACAACAATTGGACTCAAAACTTTAAGTCTGTTTCTCTCTCCACAGGTGCTGCCAGACCTGTTGAGTTTCTCCAGCAATTTCTTCTTCTGTTTCAGATCTCCAGAATCTGCAGTACTTTGTATTTTGTTTCCATTGCCTTTATATTTCCTGAGCTTGGATGTTAACATGAACAGGAATACCCAGGTCAATCTGCACTGCAGCATTCTGCAGTCTCTATCCATTCAAGTAAGATGCTGTTTGTTTTCTATTCTACCTGCTAAACTAAGCAACTGCACATTTCCCCACAATATACTCCAACTGCACATTTCCCCACAATATACTCCAACTGTACATTCCCCCAGAATATACTCCAACTGTACGTTTCCCCACAATATACTCCAACTGTACATTCCCCCACAATATACTCCAACTGTACATTCCCCACAATATACTCCAACTGCACATTTCCCCACAATATACTCCAACTGCACATTTCCCCACAATATACTCTGACTGTACATTTCCCCACAACATACTCCAACTGCTCATTCCCCCACAATATACTCCAACTGTACATTCCCCACAATATACTCCAACTGCTCATTCCCCCACAATATACTCCAACTGCACATTCCCCCACAATATACTCCAACTGTACATTCCCCCACAATATACTCCAACTGTACATTTCCCCACAATATACTCCAACTGTACATTCCCCCACAATATACTCTGACTGTATATTTCCCAACAGTATATTCTGCAGTCTCTATCCATTCAAGTAAGATGCTGTTTGTTTTCTATTCTACCTGCTAAACTAAGCAACTGCACATTTCCCCACAAGATACTCCAACTGTACATTCCCCACAATATACTCCAACTGTACATTCCCCCACAATATACTCCAACTGCACATTCCCCGACAATATACCCCAACTGTACATTCCCCCACAATATACTGCAACTGTACATTCCCCCACAATATACTCCAACTGCGCATTCCCCCACAATATACTCCAACTGTACATTCCCCACAATATACTCCAACTGCACATTTCCCCACAATATACTCCAACTGCATGTTAACCCACAATATACTCCAACTGCACATTCCCCCGCAATATACTCCAACTGCGCATTCCCCCATAATATACTCCAACTGTACATTCCCCACAATATACTCCAACTGCACATTTCCCCAGAATATACTCCAACTGTACATTCCCCACAATATACTCCAACTGCACATTTCCCCACAATATACTCCAACTGCACATTCCCCCACAATATACTCCAACTGTACATTCCCCACAATATACTCCAACTGCGCATTCCCCCACAATATACTCCAACTGTACATTCCCCACAATATACTCCAACTGCACATTTCCCCACAATATACTCCAACTGTACATTCCCCACAATATACTCCAACTGTACATTCCCCCACAATATACTCCAACTGCACATTCCCCCACAATATACCCCAACTGTACATTTCCCCACAATATACTCCAACTGTACATTCCCCACAATATACTTCAACTGTACATTCCCCACAATATACTCCAACTGTACATTCCCCCACAATATACTCCAACTGTACATTCCCCCACAATATACTCCAACTGCGCATTCCCCCACAATATACTCCAACTGTACATTCCCCCACAATATACCCCAACTGTACATTCCCCCACAATATACTCCAACTGCACATTTCCCAACAATATACTCCAACTGCACATTCCCCCACAATATACTCCAACTGTACATTCCCCACAATATACTCCAACTGTACATTCCCCCACAATATACTCCAACTGCACATTCCCCCACAATATACCCCAACTGTACATTTCCCCACAATATACTCCAACTGTACATTCCCCACAATATACTTCAACTGTACATTCCCCACAATATACTCCAACTGTACATTCCCCCACAATATACTCCAACTGCGCATTCCCCCACAATATACTCCAACTGTACATTCCCCCACAATATACCCCAACAGTACATTCCCCCACAATATACTCCAACTGCACATTTCCCCACAATATACTCCAACTGCACATTCCCCCACAATATACTCCAACTGTGCATTCCCCCACAATATACTCCAACTGCACAATCCCCCACAATATACTCCAACTGCACATTCCCCCACAATATACTCCAACTGCGCATTCCCCCACAATATACTCCAACTGTACATTCCCCACAATATACTCCAATTGCACATTCCCCCACAATATACTCCAACTGTACATTCCCCCACAATATACTCCAACTGTACATTCCCCCACAACATACCCCAACTGTTCATTCCCCCACAATATACTCCAACTGCGCATTCCCCCACAATATACTCCAACTGTACATTCCCCCACAATATACCCCAACTGTACATTCCCCCACAATATACTCCAACTGCACATTTCCCCACAATATACTCCAACTGCACATTCCCCCACAATATACTCCAACTGTACATTCCCCACAATATACTCCAACTGTACATTCCCCCACAATATACTCCAACTGTACATTCCCCACAATATACTCCAATTGCACATTTCCCCACAATATACTCCAACTGCGCATTCCCCCACAATATACTCCAACTGTACATTCCCCACAATATACTCCAACTGTACATTCCCCCACAGTATACTCCAACTGCACATTCCCCCACAATATACTCCAACTGTACATTCCCCACAATATACTCCAACTGTACATTCCCCCACAATATACTCCACCTGTACATTCCCCACAATATACTCCAACTGTACATTCCCCCACAATATACTCCAACTGCACATTTCCCCACAATATACTCCAGCTGTACATTCCCCCACAATATACTCCAACTGCACATTTCCCCACAATATACTCCAACTGCACATTTCCCCACATTCCCCCACAATATACTTCAACTGTACATTCCCCCACAATATACTCCAACTGCACATTTCCCCACAATATACTCCAACTGTACATTCCCCCACAATATACTCCAACTGTACATTCCCCCACAATATACTCCAACTGCACATTCCCCCACAATATACTCCAACTGCACGTTTCCCCACAATATACTCCAACTGTATATTCCCCCACAATATACTCCAACTGCACATTCCCCCACAATATACTCCAACTGTACATTCCCCCACTATATACTCCAACTGCACATTCCCCCACAATATACTCCAACTGTACATTCCCCCACAATATACTCCAACTGTACATTCCCCCACAATATACTCCAACTGTACATTCCCCACAATATACTCCAACTGTACATTCCCCCACAATATACTCCAACTGCACATTTCCCCACAATATACTCCAACTGTACATTCCCCCACAATATACTCCAACTGCGCATTCCCCCACAATATACTCCAACTGTACATTCCCCACAATATACTCCAACTGCACATTCCCCCACAATATACTCCAACTGTACATTCCCCCACAATATACTCCAACTGTACATTCCCCCACAACATACCCCAACTGTTCATTCCCCCACAATATACTCCAACTGCGCATTCCCCCACAATATACTCCAACTGTACATTCCCCCACAATATACCCCAACTGTACATTCCCCCACAATATACTCCAACTGCACATTTCCCCACAATATACTCCAAATGCACATTCCCCCACAATATACTCCAACTGTACATTCCCCACAATATACTCCAACTGTACATTCCCCCACAATATACTCCAACTGTACATTCCCCACAATATACTCCAACTGCACATTTCCCCACAATATACTCCAACTGCGCATTCCCCCACAATATACTCCAACTGTACATTCCCCACAATATACTCCAACTGTACATTCCCCCACAGTATACTCCAACTGCACATTCCCCCACAATATACTCCAACTGTACATTCCCCCACAATATACTCCAACTGTACATTCCCCACAATATACTCCAACTGTACATTCCCCACAATATACTCCAACTGTACATTCCCCCACAATATACTCCAACTGTACATTCCCCCACAATATACTCCAACTGCACATTTCCCCACAATATACTCCAACTGCACATTTCCCCACAATATACTCCAACTGCACATTTCCCCACATTCCCCCACAATATACTCCAACTGTACATTTCCCCACAATATACTCCAACTGCACATTTCCCCACAATATACTCCAACTGTACATTCCCCCACAATATACTCCAACTGTACATTCCCCCACAATATACTCCAACTGCACATTCCCCCACAATATACTCCAACTGCACGTTTCCCCACAATATACTCCAACTGTATATTCCCCCACAATATACTCCAACTGCACATTCCCCCACAATATACTCCAACTGTACATTCCCCCACAATATACTCCAACTGCACATTCCCCCACAATATACTCCAACTGTACATTCCCCCACAATATACTCCAACTGCACATTCCCCCACAATATACTCCAACTGTACATTCCCCCACAATATACTCCAACTGTACATTCCCCACAATATACTCCAACTGTACATTCCCCCACAATATACTCCAACTGCACATTTCCCCACAATATACTCCAACTGTACATTCCCTCACAATATACTCCAACTGTACATTCCCCCACAATATACTCCAACTGCACATTTCCCCACAATATACTCCAACTGCATATTTCCCCAAAATATACTCCAACTGTACATTTCCCCACAATATACTCCAACTGCACATTTCCCCAAAATATACTCCAACTGTACATTTCCCCACAATATACTCCAACTGCACATTTCCCCACAATATACTCCAACTGCACATTCCCCCACAATATACTCCAGCTGCACATTTCCCCACAATATACTCCAACTGCACGTTTCCCCACAATATACTCCAACTGCATATTTCCCCAAAATATACTCCAACTGTACATTCCCCCACAATATACTCCAACTGTACATTTTTTGGCAACTCCTTTCACCTGTTTACCCACCTTTACAAAGTGTGAGGCTGGATGAACACAGCAGGCCAAGCAGCTTCTCAGGAGCACAAAAGCTGATGTTTCGGGCCTAGACCCTTCCTCAGAAAAGGGGGATGGGGAGAGGGTTCTGAAATAAATAGGGAGAGATGGGGAGGCGGACCAAAGATGGATAGAGCAGAAGATAGGTGGAGAGGAGACAGACAAGTTAAAGGGGCGGGGATGGAGCCTGTAGAGGGGAGGTAGGTCAGTCCAGGGAGGACGGACAGGTCAACGGGGCAGAATGAGGTTATTAGGTAGGTAATGGGGATGCAGCTTGAGGTGGGAGGAGGGGATGGGTGAGAGGAAGAACAGGTTAGGGAGGCGGGGACTAGATGGGCTGGTTGTGGGGTGCAGTGGGGGGAGGGGACGAACTGGGCTGGTTTTGGGATGCGGTGGGAGAAGTGGAGATTTTGAAGCTGGTGAAGTCCACATTGATACCATTAGGCTACAGGGTTCCCAAGCGGAATATGAGTTGCTGTTCCTGCAACCTTCGGGTGGCATCGGTGTGGCACTGCCAGAGACCCAGTCCTTGCAAATACTTTATATCCTTCACGCAATTTACATTTCTACCTTATTTTTTTTGTCATCAGCAAATGTGACCACCATGTCTTGACTCCCTTAATCCAAGACATTGATACAGATAATAAGTTATTGCTGGTCCACTTCACTCATGTCTTGCCTGTTTGAAAATCTCCCATTGTTTGTGACTCAGTTTCTTGTTCATTCGTGAACCCTCTGTCCATGCTCATGGTTTTCCCCTTAACACCAGGACCTTGTGCAGTAACATTTTATCCTGAACTCAATTGGATTCCTTCTGAAAATCTGCATATGCTCTGTTTCCCAGATCCCCTTTATCCAACAATTTGCTGCATTCTTAAAGAACACTCATCAATTGGTCAAACATGGTTTTCTATTCACAAAACTACATTGACTGTGCCAAAGTCTGTTCTTCCAAGTGATCTGTTACTATCTCCTTAGTACCAAATTCAGGCACGTTCTCACTGGTAGATATGGGATTGATAATTTCCAGCTTCCTGTTTCTCTCCGTCCCTTGGACAGTGCCATTCCAATCCGCTGGCACCTTTTCCAGAATTTCAGGAATTTTGCAACGTTACTTCATCCAGTATCTCTGGAACCACTTCCTCTCAAACTCTAAGATGCAAGTCATAAATTCCTGGGTACTTGTCAGCTTTTAATCTAAGTCACAAGTCACACGGCAACAGGCTATAGCCCAACAGGTTTATTTGAAATCACAAGTTTTTGGACCGCTGCCCTTTCGTCAGGGTCCACACGAGCCCAGCACCGGCACCGCAACATCATCAGCTTGTGAGGGGCACGGACAGGGTGAATAGACAACGTCTTTTCCCCAGGGGAGGGGAGTCCAAATCTAGAGGGGCAGAGGTTTAAGGTGAGAGGGGAAAGATGTAAAAGGGACCTAATGGGCCACATTTTCACACAGAGGGTGGTGCGTGTATGGAATGAGCTGCCAGAGGAAGTGGTGGGGGCTGGTACAGTTACAACATTTAAAAGGAATCTGGATGGTATGTCGAAAGGAAGGGTTTAGAGGGATATGGGCCAAAGGCTAGCAAATGGGACTGGATTAATTTAGGATTTCTGGTTGATGTGGATGGGTTAGACTGAAGGGTCTGTTTCTGTGCTGTACAGCTCTATGACTGTGTGTGTGTTTATGCAGTGAGTTACAAGGAGGACTGTACTGCTTGAGTGTGATAATGGAGGCAGACATAAGAGGAACTGTCAAAAGTGAACTATATTATAATTAAAGGGCACGTGATTGGAGGCAATAGGTAAAGGCCAGGAAAATGGAATACACTGGGTAACTGTTTCACAGAGCTAGCACAGGTTCAATGGACTGAGTGGCCTCCTGCATTGTCAGATTATATGATCATTAACCCTATCTGTAGTATAACTGTGAATTAATAAACCATTTCAATATCTATCTGACCAATTAGTAAATGGTGGGTGGGAGTTGGGTTCTTTCTGTTAATTATCTTGCCGATCGGGTCACGTTTGAACTTTGGAGCATTGGTTTTGCTGCAGAATGAGTGGTGTTGAGAAGCAGGAGTGATTCCTGACACTGCAATAAGCTTTAGGAAGCCACTTCACTCTCTGCCATCTCCCACCACTCCCCCCCTCCCCACCTGACTGGTGTAACTGGTGTCCACACAGTCATCAGCGACTAATGCTTTGCTGGCAAAGTCTGTGGGTGCTCAGCAGATGCTGTGTCTCCGTGCGTAGCAGTTCCTCAGCCCTTCAGTAATACTGTTCACCGACCACTCAGTCAGTCTCTCAGCAAAACCAACTTCATGTGATGGTTTCCGACAAGAATTGACTTTCCAGGGCAAGACCAGGAGTGTCAGGTTGGAGGTATTATGACAGAAGACAGGATAAATGTTCCAAAAACACCAGGAATATCTGCAATCTCCTTTCTCATTCGCAGAGAAAATTCTGGCAACTGAATCGCCATTCGGTTTTTTTTAAGGAGGATGCTTTTGCTGGCATTTTCAATTCAGCACAGAGATACAGCTGGGTACCAACAGAGGGATCACGTCTTCCTGATTGACCGCTGTAATCGGTCACTACATTTATAGCCACGCTCCATGCATGATCTCCATGGGCTTCTCCTGGGAGGGGGCTTCCGGACACCTACTCTCGAGATGGGACAATGCGGCTCTACAACACACAGGAGGCAGGTAAAACATGCAGAGTTCCTGCAACTGATGTTCAAATCTAGAAATGAAATCGGTTTGTCATCAATGGCCTGGAGTGAAGCTGTGCTCAAAGACACTGACATTAAAGTGACATTCACTCCTGACTCACAAAGTCAGACAGTCAGTGCTGAGGGAGCGGGCACTGTCGGGGGGTCAGTGCTGAGGGAGCGGGCACTGTCGGAGGGTCAGTGCTGAGGGGGCGCTGCACTGTCAGAGGGTCAGTGCTGAGGGAGCAGGGCACTGTCGGAGGGTCAGTGCTGAGGGAGCAGGCACTGTCGGAGGGTCAGTGCTGAGGGAGCAGGCACTGTCGGAGGGTCAGTGCTGAGGGAGTGAGCACTGTCGGATGGTCAGTGCTGAGGGAGTGAGCACTGTCGGAGGGTCAGTGCTAAGGGAGCACTGTGCTGTTGGAGGGTCAGTGCTGAGGGAGCGCCACACTGTCGGAGGGTCAGTACTGAGGGAGTGGGCACTGTTGGAGGGTCAGTGCTGAGAGAGTGGGCACTGTCGGAGGGTCAGTGCTGAGGGAGCGCTGCTCTGTTGGAGGGTCAGTGCTGAGGAAGCGCTGCACTGTCGGAGGGTCAGTGCTGAGGGAGTTGGCACTGTCGGGGGGTCAGTGCTGAGGGAGTGCCGCACTATTGGAGGGTCATTGCTAAGGGATGGCTGCACTGTCGGAGGGTCAGTGTGGAGGGAGTGGGCACTGTCGGGGGGGTCAGTGCTGAGGGAGCGCTGCACATTTGGGGGATCAGTGCTGTGGGAGCGCCATGCTGTCGGGGGGTCAGTGCTGAGTGAACGCCGCACTGTCGGAGGGTCAGTGCTGAGGGAGTGGGCACTGTCGGAGGGTCAATGCTGAGGGAGCACCGCACTGTCGGAGCATCGGACGAGGGTGTCGCTGATCAGATAGCTTTTATAGCCCAGAAGCTAGTTCAGAGTCAACCACATTGCTGTGGGTCTGGAGTCACATGTAGGCCAGACCGGGTAAGGATGGCAGTTTCCTTGCCTAAAAGACCTTAGTGAAAAAGATGGGCTTTTCCAAAAATTGACAATGGATTCCAGGTCTTCATTAGATTCTTAATTCCAGATATTTATTAAATCCAAATTCCAACATCTGGCATGGCAGGATTCGAGCCTGCAGCTCTATAAAACCATGGTTAGACCACACTTGGAATATTGTGTTCAGTTCTGGTCTCCTTATTGTAGGAAAGGTTTGGAAGGTTTCGAGAGGATTCAGAGGAGATTTACCAGGATGCTGCCTGGACTGGCGGACAGGTCTTATGAGGAAATGTTGAGAGAGTGAGGTCTTTTCTCTTTGGAGCAAAGAAGGATGAGAGGTGACTTGATAGAGGTTTACAAGATGATGGGAGGTATATATATAGTGGATAGCCAGAGGCTTTTTTCCCCAGGGTGTAAATTACTATTATGAGGGGGCATAATTTTAAGGTGATTGGAGGAAGGTATGGGGGATATGCCAGAGGTAGGTTCTTCACACAGAGAGTGGTGGGAGTGTGGAATGTGCTGCCGGCACTGGTAGTGGAGTCAGATAGTTTAGAGACTTTTAAACGACTCTTGGATTGGAACATGGAGGATAGTAAAATGTAGGGTATGTGGGGTAGATTGATCTTAGAGTAGGATAATAGGTCGCTACAACATTGTGGGCCAAAGGGCCTATACTGTGCTCTACTGTTCTATGTTCTACCTGGCTTGGTGCTTCCTGGCATCAGCCTGTCTCTTTGTGGGGACTGCACTCACTATTTCCTCAGCCCCCATTCCCATGCCTTCAATCCTGAGGGCCGGGGGCGATGGAGATAGTGTGGAGGAGTATGTCATTGACCATCTGGCAGTGCCAGTGGCTGTTCTTCACCGCCTTGGAGATGGAGATGGAGATGGCACTGACCCTGGAGGTTGGGTGTTGAGGAGGTGTGTTCGGTAAAATCCAGTGAGAAATCTCATTGGTCCTCACAGTGCAAAACCCTCCAAAAATCTCGACATAATTCACACTGAGTCAAACACCCTTTAAAGTACAGCCCATAGTGTTTAAAGATATGTTTTAGAAAGTGAATTATCCAATGCTATGCGCCAAATGGTTAGCTATGTTGTAGCAATCTATCCCTATCCCTGGCCCTGCCCATACAACTCCCTGTGGCAAGGAATTCCAAAGACTCACAACCCTGCGAGAGAAGAAATTCCTCCTCATCCCAGTCGTAGATTGGTGTCCCTTTGTTCTGAGACTATGCCCTCTCATCCTAGACTCTCCCTTGAGAGGAAAATGTGCTCTCAGCGCTGTCAATCCCTTTAAGAATCCTTAATGTTTCAGTGAGATCATATCTCATTCTTCTAAACCCCAGTGAGCAGAGTCCCAACCTGTTAGCCTTTGCTCATAAAATGATCGATCCATGCCAGGGACTCTGTTGGTGACTTTTCTCTGAACTGCTTACAATGAAATAGCTTTCCTTAAATAAGGGACCAAAGCTGCTCGCTGTTCTCCAGGTGTGGTCTCCCCAGCACCTTGTACAGTTGCAGGAAGAATTCCCTGCTCTTACACTCCAAACCCCTTGAAGTAAAGACCCACATTCCCAAGCCTTGCTGATCACCCACTGCCCCTGTGTGCTAACTTTCTGTGTTTTGGGTATGAGATCCCCCCAAGTGCCTTGTTGTTGCAGCTTTCTGCAGGTTTTCTCCATTTAAATAATACCGTTTCAATGCAATGATTTCTCGTTCTGTTAAACACCAAAGAACACCAGCTGTGTTCACTCAGCTTGTGATCAAAGGACCAGTGCACTCATATTGTACCCTGTCCAGTGTTCCTCAGACAGGAAGGCCAAGCTGTAATAATACCTCTCACCAAGGACCCTGTGCCATCGCAATGTGGTTAACTGCAGCAGTCTGGTTCGTGAGAGATTCTGTGGACTGATTTA
Source organism: Stegostoma tigrinum (assembly GCF_030684315.1). Taxonomy (NCBI): domain Eukaryota; kingdom Metazoa; phylum Chordata; class Chondrichthyes; order Orectolobiformes; family Stegostomatidae; genus Stegostoma; species Stegostoma tigrinum. The sequence continues at coordinate 1,331,260 of NC_081379.1, read as the reverse complement.
TACACAGATGAAGATTGTTATGAACTGAATAAAAGTTTGCTGTTGGCAAATCTGTTTGCATTACATGGCAAACCTAAATCAGGCAGAAGCTAAAGTTGCTGGATCAGATGCAGAAGGTTTTGTCAGGCAGGTGACATAGATCGAGGGTTTAAAAACTGCAGAACTGGAGCCATTTGTCTAAGTAGGTTATAAAGGTGATATAACAGATATCACCTTTCAGCTAGGAGCTGACAAGTGAGAGTAAAGAGAGAGAGAGAGCAGGCGGCAGGAGGAGCTTGGGGAGTTGGAGCTAATGACTAGGTTTACTTCTGCATGTCCAGATTATTCTGAGTCAAACACTGAACTCTGGCTAAAGGTTTACTGACACACCACTGAGTCATGAAATAAACATTTGCAATTGGCTCACAATTCAATGGTGAAGGAAGTTATATTTGGAATAAAGACTTCCTCACCATTACGAATGACAGGGCGAAAGGATAAAACAGCAGCTGTGAGAGACTGAAACACCAGCAGGGAGTTTAAACACAATATCACTGCAGCAAGCACATGGGAAGCATTTCTCAGACCGTGTGCATTTGAAATTCCTGTTTTGTTTGATTTTTCTCTCCCCTGTGCCTGAAATCTCCCAATTCTTCGACCAAAACATTTCCGTTTTGGTTTCTGAGTCTGAGCTTCCTGTGATTTTTCTTTTGGGATACATTAGTGTGCCTCATTGAACTGTACAAGCTCTGAGTGTCAGGGCTAGAGGTGAATCCCATCAGCTCACAGTCTCAATGCTAATTGTATGTGTAAAGAATTAATTGTGTACAACTTTAATTTCCAGTTAACACGGGGTCTCGTCTATGTAAGAACAAGAGGCCACTCAACCCCTCGAACCTACTCCATTATTCACTTAGATCGAGCTGGTCAGTACCTCAGCTCTGCTATCTTTGCCATGAGACAGGCTGTGCCCAGCTGGAGTGGTACCCACTGAGACTCTCAATCTTACATTCCAGGCACCTCACAAAGCAGGGATAGGAGGAGGTTCATGTGGAACGTAAATACCAACAAGCAACAGCTGGGCCAAATGACCTTCTAGAGATAAATTCTGTACATTCATAAATGACCAAACAATACTGTCTTCTGTTCCAAAATGTCGCTGACCCCAGTAACAGACTGTGGGCTGATTAGTGATGGAACTGATTGGATGTTGGGAAACTGAAGCTGGACTTCAATGGTTCTCTGCAGTTCCCATGGAAAATGGATAGCATCGCCCAGAATATTACAACCAGACCCACAAGATCTATATAATTTTGAGGAAAAATATCTTCATTCCAAGCAATAATTCCAGTTCGATACAGAAATACATCAAAGTTAGAGCACAGAAAGAGGCCATTCACACATCTGTTCCATGACTGCAAGTATAGATCACACAAAGCTCCTTCCCATCCTTCCCCATGTTTAATGGCACCAGGAGGTCCCTTTATTCCTTTCTGGTTATTTGCTTTCCCCTGAAATGTATCAATACTGTTCACCTCAATTTCTGCAAGAGGTTGTGGGTTTCATACTCAACCCTTTCTGTTCCTCACTGGAAGCTAACAGGCAGGGGCTGCAAGCCATTCAGGAGGAAGATAGGATGTTTATGGTAAGACAGTTTTACAGGAGTAAAGATTATCATTTCACTTACGTTGACCCTTTTTGGAACTCAGCTGGAAACGTAGAAACAAAGAGAATAGGAGCAGGAATTCAGCCCTTCCACCCCATTTGCCATTCACTATGATCATGGCTGATCATCCAACTCAGTGCCCTGTTCCTGTTTCCTCCCCATTCCCTTTGATCCCTTCAGCCCCGATAACTATATGTAACTCCTTCTTGAAAACATTCAATGTTTTGGCCTCAAACACTTTCTGTGTCAGAGAATTCCACAGGGTCCCCACTATCTGGGTGAAGGCATTTCTCCCCATCTCAGTCTGAGTTGGCCCACCCTGTATCCTTAGACTGTGACTCCCCAGTCATCAGGACCATTCCTCATGCATTGACCCAGTCTAGTCCTGTTAGAAATGTATAGCTTTCTATCAGATTTCCCACCTTCATTCTCCCAAACTCCAGCTAATGTAGCCCTGTGTCTACACCCCCACCCCACCACCCACACACTTGCACCATCCCAGTAAGGGAAACCTTTGCTGCTCTCCCTCCATCTCCAGAACATCCTCCCTCAGAGACAGAGACCGACACAGCACACTAACTGGGAGCCCTGCGTACAGTTCTGGGTGCCACATTATAGAAAAGCTTTGAACACAATGGAGAGAGTGCAGAAACGATTTACCAGAATGGTTCCAGGGATGAGAAACCATGTCAGTGATGTCTGCAGATATTGGGACTGTTCTCCTTGGAGAGGAGAAGGCTGAGGGGAGATTTGATGAAGGTTTGTTTTTTAAAATCATGAGGGGCTCGACAGAGTAGAGAGGGGGAAGCTGTTCCCACTTGTAACAACATCGAGTGGGGGCACGGATTTAAAGTGATGGGCAAATGAAGGAAGGGCGATGTGAGAAAATCTCTTTCATCCAGAGAGTGGTTAGTGTGTGGAATGCACTGCCTGGAATATGGTGGAGGCAGGTACAACTGAGACATTCGGGAGGGGCATTGGATGTGAGGAAACGGCAGGAAATTGGCACGAGGTAATGATCAGGTATGCTGGGGCCAATAAGCCTCCATTAATACCATAACAATTCAGCGTTTCTGCAATACTCGCTCTACAGCGAGTGCAGTGGAAGCTCAACACATTGATTCCTGGAGCAGTGGGACTGTCAATGAATGGATGATGATTTATTGCCGTCTGCCACTTCAGCCATAAGCTCTGAGCTCTGAGGTGCCATCCTTCTGCCAACTGCTTCGGATCCACCAACATCAGAGCCATCGCTAATTGGGCACCATCTCTTTGTGGCTGGGACAGCTGATCGGCAGCCTGTCGATGTGGGCCCTGAGCCGGACTCACCCCTGAGCCTTCAGCCCCCATTTCCGCTGCCAGGAGACCCCACTCCAGGTCTACCACAGCCTGCGGCACCTGGCTCTGCTGTCACCATCAACTCACCAAGAGTACCACTCCATCCACCCTATACCAAGTCACCGTCTCCGCAGCCAACAGGAAGCAGATGTGCAAAAAGGGAAAGAAAGGCAACCAAAAGATGAAGGAAACAAGTCGGGGGGGGGAGGGTGAGCATCTGGTTTGGAGCTGACAGGCTCAGGAGCCTGAGCACTGCCTACCTTAATGAGGAACACATTTATATTCTCCAGAGTTTAGGAGAGCAAGAACGGAAAGTGCACTCCCTGGACAGTCCTCCTTCGCCCAGTTTGGAACAGTTAAGTTACTCAGCAGCATCTAGATCAGAGCCAATCAAAACAAACATCCAGTTAAACGGTCACCCAGCCCCTAATGGAGGTCAATACCAGGTCGGCCATTGCAGTGACCTCAGAACTAGCCTTTAACAAAATTCATTCTGGCTCCAACTTAAATCTGTGCAAGACCTTGGCTAAGCCGAGAGCCTGTACCAGGGACTGTTTACCAAGTAAAGGGAAAGCCTTTGGTTCCAGTCAGTTGTGAGAATCTGAGATAATAAGGTGTGGAGCTGGAGGAACGCAGCAGGCCAAGCAGCATCAGAGGAAAGGCTGACATCTCAGGTCGGGACCCTTCTTCAGACCCTTCTCCTCCCGACCCGAAACGTCAGCTTTCCTGCTCCTCTGATGCTGCTCGGCCTGTTGTGTTCATCCAGCTCTACACCTTGTTCTCTCAGATTCTCCATCATCGGCAGCTCCTACTATCGCTGTTATGAGAAGCAGCTGGTTCAGTTGCCACTGGCTGTGGGAAAAGGCGCAGACCCCAGCACAGTGGGGTGATATTGGTTGGGAAATGTTCATCTAGATTTGGCTCAGTACTTTTCGATTGGAAAATAGCTGCCTGAATAATAAACCACTTTTTCACAGCTGGATAAATAATCAGTCCCTCACATAGAGGATTTATATGCAAAACCGGCAGGGGTGCTGTCCTTCACAAAGCTGGATGTGATCAATGCTAACCTAGAACTGCAGTTAGATGAGGATCCGCAGAAGTTTACTACAATTAATGGCCATGAAGCTTTGTACCAATATAGGAGACTGCCATTTGGGGTATCATCAGCCTGTGCAACTTTCCAGTGGATAATGGAGAACATTTTACAAGGTCTGCCTCAGGTCGCCACTTTTACTGGATGATGTGCTAATAACAGGGAAGACCAATAAGGAGCACTTAGGGAACTTGGGCATAGTCTTTAGACATTTCTCCCAGGTGGGTGTTTGCCTTATAAGGGAAAAATGCATGTTCCAGGTACCTCAAGTGACCTACTTGGGTTACAGAGTTGGTAAGACCGAGTTATACCCATTGGACAATCAAGTGAGTGCGATGAAAGGGTGCCCTGGTCCCCATGTGTGTACCAAAGCTTTCCTTGGGTTGGTGAATTATCACAGAAGGCTCATTGACAACCTGGCATCCATCCTGGCAGCTTTGCAGCAACTTTTAATAAAGGGTCAGCTTTGGAAATGGTGGTGTAGCCAAACCATAGCTTTCAGGGAAGTGACGAAACAGCTACCATCCTGTAAGGCACACTGTGATGCCAGGCGAGCTCTGCCATTCATATTCATTGCCTTCCTGTACAGCATCGGGTTAGTGTTAGCTCATAGATGGCCCAATGGAGAGGAACGCGCAATAGTGTATGCATCCAGGATTTAGGCTAATGCAGAACATAAAGATGCCCAGATAGAGAAGGAAGGTTTTGTGTTCGTATTTGCAGCCAGGAAGGCCCACCAATACCTTTACAGATATAAATTTGTTACAATAATCGACCACAAATGCCTGCTAGCTCCACTTAAAGAAGAGCTACCCATAGCTTCAGGCCGAATTCAGCAGTGGGCTCTAATATTAAGTGTGAATAATTACAATTTGGGACATGATCCAGGATGCCAAGTAGCAAATGGGGTGCGTTGAGCCGCCTCCCACTGACCAATGCAATGCAGTTGTGCTGTCATTGGAAGTGTCTGTAATCTTATAAACACACTTCCAGTCATAGCTGAAAATATCATACTTTGACAGGACCGGATCTTTCTGCATTCAAAACTGAAGCAGCTGGTGGTGATGGGAAAACCAAAGAGTCATCACAACCAAAATTGAAACTTTCTTTGACTTGGAGAGACCAGATCACGGTAGAAGATGGTATATTATTGTGGGGAGCAAGAGTGATTGTCCTGAGCAAAAGTTGCTGCGGGTTACTGGTTAAACTCCACCAGGGTCATCCAGGGATTTCAAAATGAAGATATTAGCAAGATGTTGTGTCTGCTGGCCAGAATTGGATGCTAGCATAGCTGTGTCGGTGGTGTAGTGCCCAGAGTGCCAACTAGGACAAAATTTACCGTCAGTAGCTCTCACATTCGTGGGAATGACCGGGTAAATCTTGGACCCAGTTACACATTAACCATGTAGGTCCTCTCATGGGTTCAATGTTCTTAGTCACTGTGGATGCCCACACAACGTGACTGGATGTGCAGAGAGTTCATTCTCAAACATGGAGACGACGATAGAAAAGCTGTGTGCCTCTTTTGCAGTACACGGGCTCCCAGAACAGTTGGCCATGGACAATGAGCCATCATTTACCAGCAGGGGATTGAGTGTTTCCTAAAGCCAAATACTATTCAGCATATAAGGACAGCTCCATGCCTGTTTTGAGGAAGAGACTTCCAAAGACTCATGGCTGTCTGCAAATAGTGATGCCTAATTCCAGAAGAGGGATCAACATTTCCATCTCTGCCTTGTCCAGACCATTCATTAGATATCTTTTCATTCTAAACTCCAGTGGTTACAAACATAGCCTGTTCACCCTGTCCTCAGAACACCACATGTCCTCTGCAGCTATTACTTTAGATCATGTTTAGTTCACTGCTTCTAATGCATTTATATTTTTCCTTAAATAAACAGAGCAATGTGGTTTACAATCCTTCAGGCACGGTCTTACCAGTGTCCTCAAAACTGAGTCATAAACTTCCTACTCTGGCACTTAATCGCCTTCACAGTAAACAGCAACATTCTATTTGCTTTCTTGAGTACCTCTGTATCTGCTGTACAGTCTTTTGTGATTTATGCCCAAGGATACTCAGATCCCACGCTATCTCAGAGCTCTGAAACCTCTCACCATCTAGATAATGTGGTCTATTCATTCTTTTTTCCAAAATGGGCAGCTTCAACTTCACACTTTCCCACATTATTCTCCATTTACCAAATCTTTAGCCACTTCACCTGTCCCGGTGTCGCCTCCTCAACTTACCTTCTGAAGAATCATCGTGTTAGCAACAAATTAGCAACTATATCTTTAATCCCTTCACTGCAGCCAAAATGTATCAAGGTGAACAGATCACAGTGAAACACCACTCCTTATGTGTCACCAACATTTGCTTTATTGTTTCCTGTTAACCAGACTGCTATCTACCGATGCCAATATATTGCTCCCACTCCAGAAGGTTTTATTTTCTCTAACAGACTTTGACATGGAACATTATCAGATATCACCCCGAAATCTAAATATGGTACATTAACTGGTTCCCCTATATCTACAGCGGGGATCTCAATCAGTTGGGCCAATGGGCTGAGAAGTGGCAGATGGAGTTTAATTTGGAGAAATGTGAGGTGCTGCATTTTGGTGAAACAAACAAGGGCAGGGCTTCTCCAGTTAAAGGCAGGATGCTGGGGAGGGCTGTCCAACAGAAAGACCTCGGGGTTCAGGTACATAGCTCCTGGGAAGTTACTTTACAGGTGGGCAGGGTGGTTTAGAAGGTGTTTGGCACGCTGGCCTTCACTGGTCAGTGTATTGAGTTTAGGAGTTGGAGTGCCATGCCGTACAGGACATTGGCGAGGCTCTTTTGCAGCACTGTGTAGCTCTGGTTGCCCTGCCGTAGGAAGGATATTTTTAAGCTGGAGAGGAAGCAGAAAGGATGTTATTGGGGCTGGAGAGTTTGAAGCTAGGGGATAGGCTGGGACTTTTCTCACTGAAGTATAGGATGTTGAGGAGTGACCTTATAGAGGTTTTTAAAATCATGAGGGGCATAGACAAGGTGAACAGCCAAGATCTTTTCCCTGGAGTGGGCGAGTTCAAAACTTTGTTGGGGGGGGTGGCGGTATTTTTTAAGGTGAGAGGAGAAAGATTTAAGCGGAACGTGAGGGGCACCTTTTGAGTGGAATGAGCTGCCAGAGGAAGTAGTGGATATAGGTAAGGATACAACATGTAAAAGACACCTGGACAGGTACATGAATAGGAAAGTTTTAGAGGGATTTGGGCCAAACACAGACAGACGGGACTAGCTTAGTTTGGTTTGCACGGGCGGCTTGGGCCTCAGGGTCTGTTTCTGTGTTGTATGCCTCTATAACACCTTAACTTCAATGTATTGGTTAATCCCTTTAACACAAACATGTTGACTCAGTCTGATGATCGTGAAGTTCTCAATGTGCCCTGTTATAACATCTTTAATATTAGCCTCTACCATTTTCCCAAAAGCACATGTTAATTTAGCTGAACATGGTAGGAACTGCAGATGCTGGAGAATCTGAGACAACAACGTGTGGAGCTGGATGAACACAGCAGGCCAAGCAGCATCAGAGGAGCACAAAAGCTGACGTTTTGGGCCTATTTTCTGGCATATTTTCTGAAGAAAAGGGTCCAGACCTGAAATAAGATAATAAAATGTGAGGCTGGATGAACTCAGCAGGCCAAGCAGCATCAGAGGAGCAGGAAAGCTGATGTTTCGGGCCTATTTTCTGGCATATTTTCTGAAGAAAAGGGTCCAGACCTGAAATAAGATAATAAAATGTGAGGCTGGATGAACACAGCAGGCCCAGCAACATCTCAGGAGCACAAAAGCTGACATTTCGAACCTAAACCCTTCATCAGAGAGGAGGATGGGGAGAGGGTTCTGGAATAAATAGGGAGAGAGGGGGAGGCGGACTGAGATTTATTTCAGAAACCCCTCCGCAGCCCCCTTTATTGATGAAGGGTCTAGGCCCGAAACGTCAGCTTTTGTGCTCCTGAGATGCTGCTTGGCCTGCTGTGTTCATCCAGCCTCACACTTTGTTATCTTGGATTCTCCAGCATCTGCAGTTCCCATTATCACATCCAGACCTGAACTGTCAGTTTTCCTGCTCCTATGATGCTGCTTGTCCTGCCGTGTTCATCCAGCCCCACACCTTGTTATCTCAGATTCTCCAGCATCTGCAGTTCTTACTATCTGTGAGTGAGCTTGGCAGAATGGTGGGTTTTATTGGATACTGTGAAATACCTGGGATAATTTGTTCCCTTCCTCCTGGAGTGAACATTACTGGTATTTGTTGCCTGTTTTCCCGAGGTAGAGTTGGTCAGTCCACAGCCTGAGACCCAGTTAAGGTTTGGGAAGGGCTGAGTGGCCAGTCTGCAGTTAACCAGGAATGGAGTCACATGGAGAAGGCTGGCAAATCTCCCACAGTAAAGATCAGGAGAATCCCATGTTAACAATTCAATGGAAGCCTTAACTTTTCCTAATGATTGTATTCCCCATGCTTTATTCATGTTTTCTTTCTCTCCAGCGTTCACACGGAGAGAGTGAAGCATCTCACAACATGAAACACCCAGAACAGGATCTCTGGAATGTTCCGGAATTCACAGTGCAGCTGAAGGATGGTGTCAGGGACAAGGTAGAACCCATTCATCCTTTACCTTTATCCATCCCATGGTACACACAGGGAATGATGGGAGAGTTCAGATTGACACAACATGAGATGGAAAACCATCACATTCGGGGTCTCTCAGATCATGGGACACACAGATCCAGGTCAGGGAGTAAATTATCACCCAGTTGCTAGGGAAACCGACACTCGCCTCAGTATTCTGATCACTTGTTTAAAGCTGTCACGTACCTAACTGCTGACACATACCGCAGGGAGATCTCCTTACAGAACTGATCCAAAGTGACCACTTGATCTGCATATCTCCAGTGCTTTCAGAATCCTACCAGGGCTAGACAGGGTCATCACAGGATGATGACCAGAGTGCCCAGAGCTGGGGTGGGTGGGGAGGGGGTGCAGGTGGCACGGTCACATTGTGATAGTACAGGGCGGCTGTTTAGGAATGAGATGAGGACAAAATGTTTCACCCCAAGACTGGGGAGCCTGTGGGATTCTCTGCCACAGAAAGCAGTTGAGGCCAAAACATTGAATGTTTTCGAGAAGGAGTTGGACATAGATCTGATGGCGAAAGGGATTGTAAGGTACTGGGGGAGAAGGTAGAAAGAGGGGAATGAGGGGGATGGTCGGCCAGGAACATGTTGAAAGGTAGAGCAGGCTCAAAGGGCCGATGGTCTGCTCCTTGCTTTTATATTTCTATGTTTAACTGAGGAGACTTATTCTGTTTCAATTTTGATAAATATGTATCAAACCGTCGCCAAACCGTGGACATCCTTCGGACATTGTAGGGCATGTAGGATCAGGCATGTTACTGAAGCTGGGCACTAACCGACACTGAGTGGCCACACACACCCTCCTTACTCCTGCAGACATAAAAGCAGCAGTGTGAATCACCAGGCTCTCTCAGACTGATGCCCCAGGTCAGCTTTCTTCATGCTGAAGATATATTGTTTCACAGTGCCCATTCCCTCAGCACTGACCCTCCAACATTGCCCATTCCCTCAGCACTGACCCTCCAACAGTGCCCATTCCCTCAGCACTGACCCTCCAACATTACCCATTCCCTCAGCACTGACCCTCCGACAGTGCCTACTCCCTCAGCACTGATAAACTGCATAGATAAACTACAGAGCTGGGCTGAGAGGTGGCAAATGGAGTTTAATGCAGACAAGTGTGAGGTGATGCACTTTGGTAGGAGTAACCGGAAGGCAAAGTACTGGGCTAATGGTAAGATTCTTAGCAGTATAGATGAGCAGAGAGATCTCGGGTGTCCATGTACACAGATCCTTGAAAGCTGCCACCCAGGTTGACAGGGCTGTTAAGAAGGCATACAGTGTTTTAGCTTTTATTAATAGAGGGATCGAGTTCCGGAACCAAGAGGTTATGCTGCAGCTGTACAAAACTCTGGTGCGGCCGCACTTGGAGAATTGTGTACAGTTCTGGTCACCGTATTATAAGAAGGATGTGGAAGCTTTGGAAAGGGTACAGAGGAGATTTACTAGGATGTTGCCTGGTATGGAGGGAAGGTCTTACGAGGAAAGGCTGAGGGGCTTGAGGCTGTTTTCATTAGAGAGAAGAAGGTTGAGAGGTGACTTAATTGAAACATATAAAATAATCAGAGGGTTAGATAGGGTGGATAGGGAGAGCCTTTTTCCTCGGATGGTGACGGCGAGCACGAGGGGGCATAGCTTTAAATTGAGGGGTGAAAGATATAGAACAGATGTCAGAGGTAGATTCTTTACTCAGAGAGTAGTAAGGGAATGGAACGCTTTGCCTGCAACGGTAGGAGATTCGCCAACTTTAGGTACATTTTAGTCGTCATTGGATAAGCATATGGACGTACATGGAATAGTGTAGATTAGACGGGCTAGAGATTGGTATGACAGGTCGGCACAACATCGAGGGCCGAAGGGCCGGTACTGTGCTGTAATGTTCTATGTTCTATGTTCTATGACTCTCCGACAGTGCCCATTCCCTCAGCACTGACCCTCTGAAAGTACCCATTCCCTCAGCACTGACCCTCCGATACAGCCCATTCCCTGAGCACTGACCCTCCAACAGTGCCCATTCCCTCAGCACTGACCCTCCGACAGTGCCTACTCCTTCAGCACTGACCCTCCAACAATGCCCACTCCCTCAGCACTGACCCTCCGACAGTGCCCGCTCCCTCAGCACTGACCCTCCGACAGTGCGGCGCTCCCTCAGCACTGACCCTCCGACAGTGCCCGCTCCCTCAGCACCGACCCTCCAACAGTGCAAAACTCCCTCAGCACTGCCCCTCCGACAGTGCCCGCTCCCTCAGCACTGACCCTCCGACAGTGCCCACTCCCTCAGCACCGACCCTCCAACAGTGCAGAACTCCCTCAGTACTGCCCGTCCGACAGTGCGGCGCACCCTCAGCACTGACCCTCCAACAGTGCCCGCTCCCTCAGCACTGACCCTCTGACAGTGCGGCGCTCCCTCAGCACTGACCCTCCAACAGTGCCCGCTGCCTCAGCACTGACCCTCTGACAGTGCGGCGCTCCCTTAGCACTGACCCTCCAACAGTGCCCGCTCCCTCAGCACTGACCCTCTGACAGTGCGGCGCTCCCTCAGCACTGACCCTCCAACAGTGCCCGCTGCCTCAGCACTGACCGTCCGACAGGGCCCACTCCTTCAGCACTGACCCTCCAACAGTGCCCACTCCCTCAGCACCGACCCTCCAACAGTGCAGAACCTCCTCAGCACTGCCCCTCCGACAGTGCCGCACTCCCTCAGCACTGACCCTCCGACATTGCCCGCTCCCTCAGCTCTGACCCTCCGACAGTGCGGCGCTCCCTCAGCACTGACCCTCTGACAGTGCCTGCTGCCTCAGCACTGACCCTTGGACAGTGCCCGCTCCCTCAGTAGTGACCCTTTGGCTGAGCCCCAGTATGAGAGATAGAATACAGTTTGAGCCTGGTGTTGAAATGTCTTGTATACTGATCTTCCTTCAGTCTTTCTTATTTGTGAAAGATCATTTATTGATATTTGTAGAGCAGACCCAGTGGTATTGTGGATATTTGCCTCCCAGCCAGCGCCACTGAGGAGTGTTTTCACTGTTTAATGTTACAGTGTGGAATCGTCCTGTGCACGGATTCCCTCCCAGAAAGCACTGATCAAACATCTCCAACAATCCATAGGATTTTACAGTGCCAGGTCGGGTTTCGCTTGTTTTCAGGAAGATTTGCAGAACCAACAGAGGGCAGCACAGACTGTCAGATACCAGCATCATCCTCACAGAAACTCTGTTTTAATAGGACCAGACCACCAACCCTAACCCTAACCCTAACCCTAATCCTATCGCAGACCACCAACCCTAACCCTAACGCCAACCCCAACCAGACCACCAACCCTAACCCTAACGCCAACCCTAACCAGACCACCAACACTAGCCTTAATGCCAAACCCAACCAGACCACTAACCCCAACCCAAGCCTCAACCCCAACCCCAACTCTCACCCTGACCCTGACCCTCACCCCAGCCCAACCCTCACCATAACCGTAATCCTAACCCCAATCCCAACCCTCACCGTAACCATAACCCTAAACCTAACTCTAAACCCAATGCTAACCCTAACGCTAAGTCTAACCCTAACCCTAGTTCTAAGCCTAACACTCACCGTAACCCAAAGCCGAACCCTAGCCCTAAGCCCAAACCCTAACCCGAACCCTCACCCCAACCCTAACCCTCACACTCACCCTAACCATAACCCCGATCCTGACCCTGACCCTGACCCTAACTCCAACCCTAACCCTAACCCTAATCCTAACCCTCACTTGAACCCCAACCCTAACCATAACCATAACCCTGGCCCTAACCCTAACCCTAATCCTGAGCCCAACTCTAACCCTCACCTTAACCCTAACTTAACCCTTACCCTAACCCTGACCCTAACCCAACCCCATCCCTAACTCTAACCCTAGCCCTAACCCTAACCCTAACCCTGACCCTAAACCAACCCTATCCCTAACCTAGATAATAAAATGTGAGGCTGGATGAACACAGCAGGCCCAGCAGCATCTCAGGAGCACAAAAGCTGACATTTCGGGCCTGGACCCTTCATCAGAGAGCGTTCTGATGAAGGGTCCAGGCCCGAAACATCAGCTTTTGTGCTCCTGAGATGCTGCTGGGCCTGCTGTGTTCATCCAGCCTCACATTTTATTATCTTGGAATCTCCAGCATCTGCAGTTCCCATTATCTCTGATACTATCCCTAACCTAACCTTGACCCTAGCCCTAGCCCTAACGTGGACACAAACTGCAATCCTCGGTGTAGTCTGACTGGGTCTTCCTTTCTCTCCCATAGGCTAACAGCCCCCCTGCTCCCAGTGTGCCCTCTGCCCTCAGCAGCACTGACATTCGGACACAGCCTGGACAACATTCAATGCGCACTGTGAGGCAGTGTGAAGTTAAACTCCTCCAGGAACAGTGTCGCCAGCTCAAAAAGAAACTGAACTGCCTGAAGGTAAAGCACACTCACACACACTCACACGCTCACACACACACACACTCACACACACTCACATGCTCACACACACACACACACACACACACACACACACACACTCACACACTCACACACACATACACACACACACACACGCTCACACACACACACACTCACACACACTCACACGCTCACACACACACACACTCACACACACTCACATGCTCACACACACACACTCACACACACTCACATGCTCACACACACATACACACACACACACACGCTCACACACACACACTCACACACACACACACACTCACACGCTCACACACACTCACACACACTCACGCTCACACACACACACACTCACACGCTCACACACACACACACACACACACACACACACACACACACACACTCACACGCGCTCACACACACACACACAGACACTCTCTCAGACACAATCACACACACACACACACACACATGCACACACACAGACACACACACACACACTCACACGCACACACACACACACACACACACACACACACACAGACACACACACACACTCACACGCTCACACACGTTCAAACACACACACACACACACACACACACACAGTTGCTGTGGTTTAGTTTAGTTGTTGGGTTTTGCAAGGAATTTCGGGAGGGATTTGAGTGTGGGGTTAGCACCGGGGGTATAATTATTAGAGGGAGCATGAACATGTTCAGTCTGTATGGATGTTCACTCACCGGGCACTGACCCTGGGGGTAACCACACTGACCCTGGTGGGGGTAACTAGGCACTGATCCTGGGGGTAACCGAGTACTGTTCCTGGGGGGAGGATAACTGGGCACTGAGCCTGGGGGGGAGGGTAACTGGGCACTGAGCCTGGGGGGGAGGGTAACTGGGCACTGAGCCTGGGGGTAACTGGGCACTGACCCTGGTGGGGTAACTGGGCACTGATCCTGGGGGTAACCGAGTACTGTTCCTGGGGAGAGGGTAACTGGGCACTGAGCCTGGGGGGGAGGGTAACTGGGCACTGAGCCTGGGGGTAACCGAGTACTGTTCCTGGGGGGAGGATAACTGGGCACTGAGCCTGGGGGGGAGGGTAACTGGGCACTGAGCCTGGGGGGGAGGGTAACTGGGCACTGAGCCTGGGGGTAACTGGGCACTGACCCTGGTGGGGGAGTGTAACTGGGCAGAGCCTGGCGGTAACCGGGCACTGACCCCTCAGGTAACTGGGCACTGAGCCTGGCGGTAACCGGACACTGACCCTGGTGGGGTAACTGGGCACTAACCCTCAGAGGGGGTAACTGGGCACTGACCCTGGGAGGGGGTAACCGGGCATTGACCCTGGGCGGGGGGGCAACCGGGCACTGACACTGGGGTGGTAAACAGACATTGACGCATGGGGGTAACCGGGTACTGACCCTGGGGGGGGTAACCGGGCATTGACCCTGGGAGGGGGTAACCGGGTACTGACCCTGGGAGTGGGTAACCGGGCATTGACCCTGGGAGGGGGTAACCAGGCACTGACACTGGGCGGGGGGGTAACCGGGTACTGACCCTGGGGGGGTAACTGGGCACTGACCCTGGGGGTGTAACCGGGCACTGACACTGGGGGGGGGGGGTAACCAGATACTGACACATGGGGGGTAACCGGGCACTGACACATGGGGGGCGTAATGGGCACTGACCCTGGGGGGGGTAACCAGACACTGACACATGGGGGGTAACCAGGTACTGACACTGGGCAAGGGGGTGACCGGGCACTGACCCTGGTGGGGGGTAACCAGGCACTGACACATGGGGGGCGTAATGGGCACTGACCCTGGGGAAGGGGGTGACTGGGCACTGACCCTGGGGCGGGTAACCGGGCACTGAGACTGGGGAGGGGGTAACCAGACACTGACACATGGGGGGGTAACCGGGTACTGACCCTCGGGGGGGGTAACCTGGCACTGACCCTGGGGGTTAACCAGGCACTGACCCTTGGGGGGTAACCAGACACTGACACATGGGGGGCATAACCGGGCACTGAAACTGGGGGGGGGGGTGACCGGGCACTGACCCTAGTGGGGGTAACTGGGCACTGACACTGGGGCGTGTAACCGGGCACTGAAACTGGGGGGGGGGGGGGGGGGGGGGGTGACCGGGCACTGACACTGGGGAGGGGATAACTGGGCACTGACACTGGGGCGTGTAACCGGGCACTGACACTGGTGGGGGGGCAACTGGGCACTGACTCTGGGGAGGGGGTAACTGGACACAGTGGATGGATGTCACAGGGAAATGGCCCACAAGATGATCAGACCCTGGCCTGAGGGATTGGGCAGCACGGGGAGTGATGACTTCCATTGTTGGCCTCTGATGCCAATGTTACTTTGCGAAGGTTAAAGTCGCTGAGCAGAAACAGTGTGAAGGTTTGTCAGTGTGCCCATGTTGCAGTATATCTGGGTGAGCAGGATACCTGTCTAACTCAGTGACCACCTCTCCTTTACCGCAGGCTAGGACTCTCACTCAGCGTCCAGCAGAGTGTGAACAGTTCCTGAAACAATCACAGAGAGAGCTGCTCGACCGACAGAAACAGCTCCCCTTCATCAGGACCAGGCACTCCTGTCTCTCCATGTGGTCACACCAGCAGGTCAGGATCCTTACAGCTCCTTCCAACTGGTTAAAATTAACACAGTCCTCCTGCCTTTGCTTCCCACTGCTGTTAGCTCACTGAGTAACATGGAAATTCCTCTTCCAGCCACACAGCTTACACAGTGTTCGTTCTCACCTGCTACTACCCCCTCAACTAACCATTCTAATTAGCTTTCACAACCAACTCAACCCAGCTCTCACCATGTGAATTAATTTTAACCATTAACCCCACACAACCACTCAAGCTATCTCTAACCACCAACCCTACCTGGCTAACCATTCAAACAATATCTAACCACTAACCCCGACTAGTAAATGATGCCTTTATTTACTGTTAGCAATTTGACAAATTAATTCATTCCTGAGTTTGATGGACAATTGAATTCAGAGGGAGATATTAAGAGTTACAGCGACCTCACACATGTCCACAGATGGTTAGCCAGCTACTCCCTCCTCACTCTGTCCCTGTTTACGCAGTCATTTACTTACTGACTCCCCCCGTCACTGACTCTCCCCTGTCACTAACTCCCCCTGTCACTGACTCCCCCCCACACTGACTCCCCCCGTCACTGACTCCCCCCTGTCACTGACTCCCCCCGTCACTGACTCTCCCCTGTCACTAACTCCCCCTATCACTGACTCCCCCCCGTCACTGACTCCCCCCCACACTGACTCCCCCCGTCACTGACTCCCCCATCACTGACTCCCCCTGTCACTGACTACCCCCTGTCACTGACTCCCCCGTCACTAACTCCCCCGTCACTTACTCCCCCATCACTGACTCCCCCCGTCAGTAACTCCCCCTGTCACTGACTACCACTTGTCACTGATTCACCCCCATCACTGACTCCCCAAGTCACTGACTCCCCCGTCACTAACTCCCCCTGTCACTGACTACCCCTTGTCACTGATTCACCCCTGTCACTGACTACCCCCTGTCACTGACTCCCCCGTCACTGACTCACCCCGTCACTGTCTCCCCCGTCATTAACTCCCCCTGTCAATGACTCCCCCCATCACTGACTCCCCCCGCCACTGAATCCCCTCCGTCACTGACTCCCCCCCATCACTGACTCCCTCCCTGTCAATGACTCCCCCCGTCACTGACTCACCCCCGTCACTTATTTCCCCCCGTCACTGACTCCGCCCCGTCACTTACTCCCCCCGTCACTAACTCCTCCCCGTCACTGACCCCACCCGTCAATGACTCCCCCGTCACTTACTCCCCCCGTCACTGACTCCCCCCGTCACTGACTTCCCCACTCCCTTAGTCACTCACTCACACACACATTTCCTTACTCACTCTCTTGTCACCCACACTGTTTCTGCGCTGCCCCTCCCACCATTGTACACTGGTGTTCACTCCCTCCTTGACCGCTGCTCTGGGAAAAGACTTCCTCATTCTGGAGGGTTACAAACTTTAATTGAAGTTGTTTTTCCAATTGCCTGTCCTTCCTCTATTGTAAAGCTGAGGCCACAGAATGAGAATTTCCTCTCCCAACAGACCAGGGCTGATGTAGAATCATGATCCCAGGTCAGGGATGCCGATTCATCAATGAAGTTGGCGGTCACTCTCCTGGACTGTCACTCTGCCACCACTGCCAGCTGTCATCACTTAGAAGTGGCGGATGAATAAAATGATTCTAAAATACAACAGCAATGACTAAAGCAAGGTCATCCTCCAAATGATAAACTCTGAATGCCTTTGCATTGCCAGCAATCACTGCCCAGATACTGACTCAAACTGAACCTGCTACAGACACCTCCATCACAATCTGCGGGGGTCAATGTTACAATTCCAGGTTTTTTTTGCATTATAACCTTCCATGATGCTACAATTCCCAAGGCCTGAGACTTTACCACTTAGTAAAACTGCAGACTTCCAATACAGGATAATAAAGTGTGAAGCTGGATGAACACAGCAGGCCAAGCAGCATCTCAGGAGCACAAAAGCTGCTTGGCCTGCTGCGTTCATCCAGCTTCACACTTTATTATCTTGGATTCTACAGCGTCTGCAGTTCCCACTATCACTTCCAGTACAGCTTGCCTTTTACTGATACATATCAGAGAATATGGAAATGTGGTAAGCACAGTGAACCCAGAACAGCAAGACTAGTTTAGCTGTTTGTGCTCAAGGTATAATATCGAGACGTGCTGGAGATGATCTATTGATTTGCTGCAATCTTAGCATGTCACTGCACAGATTCACACCATTGTAAATCAATGATTGGAAATTTCAACCATATGTCACCCTGAGCTAAATAATGTGGAAGAAGAGTTTAACAGTTGGAGAATCGATATCAGAGGCGGCAGAAGGAGAGATGGTTTTACTCAGTGACTGGCTGTGATCTGACAAGCGTTGTCTAAAGCAGTGAGGCACAGAGATAATCCAGTAGCTCTCAGAAAGGGAACCATAGAAAGATGTGAAACAGGAAAGGTTAATGGGAAAGGCAGAGAAAGCACACACCATGGAGCTTTACAGATCATTTCTCTAAGCAGCTAGCACAGACTGACAGGCTGAATGGCCTGCTGCGCAATGCTGTTCTGTAAATCTATGAAAATGCCTTTGACACAGTAGCAGAGAGGTTTAATGGGAGATTTTATCCAGACTGGGGAGGTACTCCATTTGGTGATGAAGGTCAGAGAGTCATGATGGTTAGGGATTTTTCTGACTCTCTCTCCTACTGGGCCAACTCAAACTACAGATTCAAACATCATGGCTTTACTTTTGAACCACTTCCATTTTGTGCCAGTGTCTCTCAAACCACATTTTTAAAAAACCCATAGCAAATGTATTCTGTATGTGTAGATACAAACCAATAAAACACATAAAAAACATGAATATAAGTATGTGAGGCTGGATGAACACAGCAGGCCAAGCAGCATCTCAGGAGCACAAAAGCTGACGTTTTGGGCCTAGACCCTTCATCAGAGAGGGGGATGGGGAGAGGGAACTGGAATAAATAGGGAGAGAGGGGGAGGCGGACCGAAGATGGAGAGAAAAGAAGATAGGTGGAGAGAGTATAGGTGGGGAGGTAGGGAGGGGATAGGTCAGTCCAGGGAAGACGGGCAGGTCAAGGAGGTGGGATGAGGTTAGTAGGTAGATGGGGGTGCGGCTTGGGGTGGGAGGAAGGGATGGGTGAGATGAAGAACAGGTTAGGGAGGCAGAGACAGGTTGGGCTGGTTTTGGGATGCAGTGGGTGGACCCCCATTCTTTAGATGACATGTCCATCATGGGCCTCCTGCAGTGCCACAATGATGCCACCCGAAGGTTGCAGGAACAGCAACTCATATTCCGCCTGGGAACCCTGCAGCCTAATGTTATCAATGTGGACTTCACCAGTTTCAAAATCTCCCCTTCCCCCACTGCATCCCTAAACCAGCCCAGTTCGTCCCCTCCCCCCACTGCATCACACAACCAGCCCAGCTCTTCCCCTCCACCCACTGCATCCCAAAACCAGTCCAACCTGTCTCTGCCTCCCTAACCTGTTCTTCCTCTCACCCATCCCTTCCTCCCACCCCAAGCCGCACCCCCATCTACCTACTAACCTCATCCCACCTCCTTGACCTGTCCGTCTTCCCTGGACTGACCTATCCCCTCCCTACCTCCCCACCTACACTCTCCTCTCCACCTATCTTCTTTTCTCTCCATCTTTGGTCCGCCTTCCCCTCTCTCCCTATTTATTCCAGAACCCTCGCCCCATCCCCCTCTCTGATGAAGGGTCTAGGCCCGAAACGTCAGCTTTTGTGCTCCTGAGATGCTGCTTGGCCTGCTGTGTTCATCCAGCCTCACATTTTATTATCTTGGATTCTCCAGCACCTGCAGTTCCCATTATCTCTGAATATAAGTATCACTACCTAAGACCATTGGCCATCCCTAATTGCCTCTAGAGAGGGTAGTGGTGAGCTGCCTTCCTGAACCTCTGAGGTCCATCCACAAGTAGAAAAATTGCCAAATACTTTATGTCAATTGATATCTGTTTCTAATAAGCTTGATATATCATGATATTCAGAAATCTGAATTCAGGATGTTCAGTTGGGGAAGTGTAACCTGCTCAATTTGTACATTGCACATTTCTCCAGGGAATGAGCATTTTATTGTGTTTTGACAGAGGATTTGAGTTGTAAATGATCTGCCTTGTGAGTGAAATACAGCAGCGCTGAATGTCTTGTTAGAGCACTGGAAGAAAATGTAAATTAGGTTTTACTAATCTTCCCAGTTCAATTACTGCATAAACAGGCCTTACTTTTGGGAGAAATGGCTCAAATTCAAGACTGTCACAAGCACAGATTGACAGAATGATTGCAGCTCCTTTTCTCCCATCATATGTGCACCAAATCTACAATCTGGTGTGATCTGAAACAAAAACAGAAATTGCTTGGAGAAGCTCAGCAGGTCTGGCAACATCTTTGGAAGAAAGCAGAGTTAACATTTCAAGTCAGGACTGATTGTAGCTGGGAATCAGTAATATTTATTGAAACTGCCCCGACTCAACTGTTAATTCTGCTTTCTGTCTACGGACGCTGCCAGACCTGCTGAGCTTCTCCAGAAATTTCTGGTTTCATGAATGAAAGTTGTTGCCTGAAACAATGTTGGTTTGTTGACTTAGCAGTTGTAAGGTGAGTACAAATCATAAATTCTCTACATTGGTGGGCAATGTTGCTACTGCACAGAATGGGAAGTGCACAGTGCACTAGGAACAAAGGATATTCCTATAATTAATGTAAAGGCTTATAATGTACAAAACCAGAAAACAACCACCAAAAAATTGACCAAAAGTAAATATAGGAGAGTAGACTAGCCAAGAATGTAAAAACACATTTTCGGAACTCTTACAAATTCATAAAAAGGAAGAGAATGGATACAGTAATATACAGGCTGGGACAGGACACAATTATTATGGGGAGGGTTAGGACGGTGGAGGTATTAAACATATATTTTGTGCCTGTTTTCACTGTTGAAGAGACAAATCACATTCCAGAAATAAAGGTAACCCAGGATAAAATAAGAGGAAGGACTTTAAGGCATTTATTATCATTAAAGAAAACATATCTGAGAAACTGGAGAAATTAGAATCCCACCAATCACATTCACTTAATGATCTGCATTCTGGAGTATTCTAAAAGGAATCACCACACAGACAGACAGGGTGTGTTGACTATAGTTTTCCAAATTTCCTTAGATTCTACAATGGTCTCAGTAATTTGACAGTCAACGGAAGACTACTACGGAAGAAAGGGGATAAGGACACTCAGAGACCTAATGGCCAGTTCTGGGAAAGTGCTGAAAATTATTACTAAAGAATATTAACGATGCACTCAGAATATCACAGAGTCATAGAGCATAGAAACAGGCCATTCAGCCCACCATATCCATGCTGATCAACAAACTACACTAATCCCATTTATAGATAACAAAGTGTGGAGCTGGATGAACACAGCAGGTCAAGCAGCATCTCAGGAGCACAAAAGCTGACGTTTCGGGCCTAGACCCTTCATCAGAGAGGGGGATAGGGAGAGGGTTCTGGAATAAATAGGGAGAGAGGGGGAGGCGGACCGAAGATGGAGAGAAAAGAAGATAGATGGGGAGGAGAGTATAGGTTGGGAGGTAGGGAGGGGATAGGTCAGTCCAGGGAAGACGGACAGGTCAAAGAGGTGGGATGAGGTTAGTAGGTAGGAAATGGAGGTGCGACTTGGGGTGGGAGGAAGGGATGGGTGAGAGGAAGAACAGGTTAGGAAAGCAGAGACAGGTTGGACTGGTTTTGGGATGCGGTGGGTGGAGGGGAAGAGCTGGGCTGGTTGTGTGATGCAGTGGGGGGAGGGGACGAACTGGGCTGGTTTTGGGATGCGGTGGGGGAAGGGGAGATTTTGAAGCTGGTGAAGTCCACATTGATACCATTGGGCTGCAGGGTTCACAAGCGGAATATGAGTTGCTGTTCCTGCAACCTTCGGGTGGCATCATTGTGGCAGTGCAGGAGGCCCATAATGGACATGTCATCTAAAGAATGGGAGGGGGAGTTGAAATGGTTCGCGACTGGGAGGTGCAGTTGTTTATTGCGAGCCGAGAGGAGGTGTTCTGCAAAGCAGTCCCCAAGCCTCCGCTTGGTTTCCCCTATGTAGAGGAAGCCACACCGGGTACAGTGGATACAGTATACCACATTGACAGATGTGCAGGTGAACCTCTGCTTAATATGGAAAGTCCATATTAAGCAGAGGTTCATCTGCACATCTGCCAATGTGGTTCCATATTAAGCAGAGGTTCACCTGCACATCTGCCATTGTGGTATACTGCATCCACTGTACCCAGTGTGGCTTCCTCTACATCGGGGAAACCAAGCGGAACAGCAACTCATATTCCGCCTGGGAACCCTGCAGCCTAATGGTATCAATGTGGACTTCACCAGCTTCAAAATCTCCCCTTCTCCCACTGCATCCCAAAAGCAGCCCAGTTCGTCCCCACCCCCCACTGCACCACACAACCAGCCCAGCTCTTCCCCTCCACCCACTGCATCCCAAAACCAGTCCAACCTGTCTCTGCCTCCCTAACCTGTTCTTCCTCTCACCCATCCCTTCCTCCCACCCCAAGCCGCACCCCCATCTACCTACTAACCTCATCCCACCTCCTTGATCTGTCCGTCTTCCCTGGACTGACCAATCCCCTCCCTACCTCCCCACCTATACTCTCTCCACCTATCTTCTTTTCTCTCCATCTTCGGTCCGCCTCCCCCTCTCTCCCTAATTATTCCAGAACCCTCACCCCATCCCCCTCTCTGATGAAGGGTCTAGGCCCGAAATGTCAGCTTTTGTGCTCCTGAGACGCTGCTTGGCCTGCTGTGTTCATCCGGCCTCACATTTTGTTGTCTTGGATTCTCCAGCATCTGCAGTTCCTATTATCTCGGAGGCTTGGGGACCGCTTTGCAGAACACCTCCTCTCAGTTCGCAATAAACAACTGCACCTCCCAGTCGCAAACCATTTCAACTCCCCCTCCCATTCTTTAGATGACATGTCCATCTTGGGCCTCCTGCAGTGCCACAATGATGCCACCCGAAGGTTGCAGGAACAGCAACTCATATTCCGCTTGGGAACCCTGCAGCCCAATGGTATCAATGTGGACTTCACCAGCTTCAAAATCTCCCCCTCCCCCCACTGCATCCCAAAACCAGCCCAGTTTGTCCCCTCCCCCCACTGCATCACACAACCAGCCCAGCTCATCCCCTCCCCCAACTGCATCCCAAAACCAGTCCAGCCTGTCTCTGCTTTCCTAACTTGTTCTTCCTCTCACCCATCCCTTCCTCCCACCTCAAGCCGCACCTCCATCTCCTACCTACTAACCTCATCCCACCTCCTTGACCTGTCCGTCTTCCCTGGACTGACCTATCCCCTCCCTACCTCCCCACCTACACTCTCTCCACCTATCTTCTTTTCTCTCCATCTTCGGTCCGCCTGCCCCTCTCTCCCTATTTATTCCAGTTCCCTCTCCCCATCCCCCTCTCTGATGAAGGGCCCAGGCCCGAAACGCCAGGTTTTGTGCTCCTGAGATGCTGCTTGGCCTGCTGTGTTCATCCAGCTCCACACTTTGTTATCTTGGATTCTCCAGCATCTGCAGTTCCCATTATGTCTGACACTAATCCCATTTACCTGCTGTTGGTCCCTAGGTTACTTTGCTCTGGTGTTTTAAGTGCTCGTCCAGATGATTCTTCAACGCTGTGAGAGTTCCTGTCTCTGTCATGCCCTCAGGCAGCACGTTCTGTGCTTCTGCATCCTCTGGGAGAAAAACACTTTTCTCCAGTCTCCTCTAAACCACTTTCACCTCACCTTAAACTTATCCTCTGGTCTAAGACACGCTGCCATGGGGAAGGGATTCTCACAGTCTCCTCTGCCTATATCTCTCAATTTTGTATACTCTCAGTCAGATTCCCCTAGACCCTCCTCTGCTCCATGGAAAACAAGCCCAGTCTATCTGGTCCCTCCTCATAATGGAGACTTTTCACCCCAGGCAACATCTTGGTGAATCTTCTCTGCACCTTCTCCGGTGAGATCATGTTCTGCTGCCCATGTGACAATCAGAACTGCACACAGTAATCCAGTTGTGGCCTAACTAGCGTTTTATACAGTTATAACCAAAGTTCCTTCCTCCCATATTCTATGCCCTGGCTAATGGAGGTAAGCATCCAGTACACCTCTTCAGCTGTCACCTATGCTGATACTTGCAGGGATCTGCAGACTTATACACCAAGATTCCTTTGTTCCTCAGTCCTCCATAGGCACCTCCCATTCCTTGTGTCCGCCCTTTACTCATCAGACCTCCCAAAGTGCACCACGTCACATTTATCAGGATTAATTCCATTGGCCATTGTTCCGATCAATTTACCAGCTGATCGATATCAGACTGCAGCCAGAGACCATCCTCCTCACTATCAACAACACCCACCAATTTTATGTCATCCACAAACTTACTAATTAAACCTTTCACATTCACATCCAAGTTACATAATAAACAGCAAGGACCCCAGCACCAAGATGCATCACCCTACAATTACCATCATTTATCATCAAAGCCAACGGGGTTTTATAGAAGGAAAAGATTGTTTGATCATTTTTTTGTGAAGTTTTGAGGACCTAACCAGTAGGTTTGATAAAGTTGAACCAATAGGATGCAAAATGTTTGAATTTCTAAAGGTATTCAATAATGTGAAGGCTAATCAGTAAAATAAGGCGACGTAGAGCTGGGGCTGATATATTTCTACAGGCAGTGGATTCTCTAATTGAGGAACCAAAGAATAGAGATAAACAGGAAATTTCCAATTTGGCAGGGAGTCATTATTGGAGTGTTGCAAAGTTCTGTGCTGGAACTACAATATATATTACTGACTACAAAGAAAGTAATGTACCTGTGTTCACAGGCAGTACAAAGCAAGGAGGAGAGGTGGGATGTGAAGGAATGTTTCTTCAGTGACAGGATTGAGAAACTTTGGATAACAAAGTGTGGAGCTGGATGAACACAGGAGGCCAGGCAGCAACTCAGGAGCACAAAAGCTGATGTTTCGGGCCTAGACCCTTCATCCATTGGGTGGCCATGGGTACCCGCATGGGCCCCAGCTATGCCTGCCTCTTTGTAGGTTACGTGGAACAGTCCCTCTTCCGCACCTACACAGGCCCCAAACCCCACCTCTTCCTTCGTTACATTGATGACTGTATCGGCGCCGCCTCTTGCTCCCCAGAGGAGCTCAAACAGTTCATCCACTTCACCAACACCTTCCACCCCAACCTTCAGTTCACCTGGGCCATCTCCAGCACATCCCTCACCTTCCTGGACCTCTCAGTTTCCATCTCAGGTAATCAGCTAGAAACTGATGTCCATTTCAAGCCCACCGACTCCCACAGCTACCTAGAATACACCTCCTCCCACCCACCCTCCTGCAAAAATTCCATCCCCTATTCCCAATTCCTCCACCTCTGCCGCATCTGCTCCCAGGATGAGGCATTCCACTCCCGCACATCCCAGATGCCCACGTTCTTCCAGGACCGCAACTTTCCCCCGCAGTGGTCGAGAACGCCCTTGACCACGTCTCCCGCATTTCCCGTAACACATCCCTCACATCCCGCCCCTGCCACAACCGCCCCAAGAGGATCCCCCTCGAAATAAGGATGAAGGGTCTAGGCCCGAAATGTCAGCTTTTGTGCTCCTGAGATGCTGCTTGGCCTGCTGTGTTTATCCAGCGTCACACTTTGTTATCTTGGATTCTCCAGCATCTGCAGTCCCCACTATCATTGAGAAACTTTGGAATTTTCTCCCTCATTGGTTTGTGGAATCTCGGTTATTGAACGCATTTAAGTCTGGCATAAGACAGTTCTTTTGATGTCTCAAGGAAAGGAGGGATATGGAAGAGTGAAAGAAAGTAGAGTTGTGGTAGGGGGCCAGCCATGATCATACTGAATGGTGGTTGATGGGCTGAATGGACCACTCGTGCCCAAGTTCATGTGTTCCCATGAGTTTCACTTGACCCAAGTCTTTGTTTCAAGATAAAACTTCAAAGCCTTCCACAAACGTCATAATTTCAACTATCTCAAAGACTAATTGCCCATGGTACTTCATATAAAACTGAGTCAGGCTCTGTATTATTTCTTATCCTTAAAGTTTCAGCATTTCCAAACTTGCCTTCATTCTAACCCTAACTTCACCCCTAGCTGTAAACTTAACCTTGACCCTAACATTGACCCTCAGCTTAGAATATTACAGTGCAGTACAGGCCCTTCGGCCCTCGATGTTGTGCCGATCTGTGAAACCAGACTGAAGCCCATCTAACCTACACTATTCCATTATCATCCATATGTTTATCCAATGACCATTTAAATGACCTTAAACTTGTCGAGTCTGCTACTGTTGTAGGCAGGGCATTCCACGCCCTTACTACTCTCTGAGTAAAGAACCTACCTCTGACATCTGTCCTATATCTATCACCCCTCAATTTAAACCTATGTTCCCTCATGCTGACCATCACCATCCGAGGAAAAAGGCTCTCCCTGTCCACCCTATCTTATCCTTTGGTCATCTTGTACGTCTCTATTAGGTCACCTCTTAACCTTCTCTCCAACGAAAACAGCCTCTGGTCCCTCAGCCCTTCCTCCTAAGGCCTTCCCTCCATACCAGGCAACATCCTGGTATATCTCCTCTGCACCCTTTCCAAAGCTTCCACATCCTTCTTGTAATGCAGCGACCAGAACTGTACACAATACTCCAAGTGCGGCTGCACCAGAGTTTTGTACAGCTGCAACATTACCTCATGGCTCCTCAACTCAATCCCTCTACCAATAAAACCTAACACACTATACGCCTTCTTAACAACCCTATTCAACCTAGGTGGCGACTTTCAGGGATCTATACACATAGTCACTGAGATCTCTCTGGTCATCCACACTACCAAGAATCTTACCATTAGCCCAGTACTCTGTATTGCTGTTACTCTTTCCAAAGTGCATCACCTCACACTTTTCCACATTAAACTCCATTTGCCACCTCTCTGCCCAGCTCTGCAGCTTATCTATGTCTCTCTGCAACCTACAGCATCCTTCGTCACTATCCACAACTCCACCGACCTTAGTGTCGTCTGCAAATTTACTAACCCATCCTTCTACGCTCTCATCCAGGCCATTTATAAAAATGACAAACAGCAGTGGCCCCAAAACACATCCTTGCAGTACACCACTAGTAACTGGTCTCCAGGTTGAACATTTCCCATCAACTACCACCCTCTGTCTTCTTTCAGCAAGCCAATTTCTGATCCAAATTGCTATATCTCCCACAATTCCATTCCTCCGCATTTTGTACAAAAGCCGATTGCGGGGAACCTTATCGAACGCCTTGCTGAAATCCATATACACCACACCAACCGGTTTACTCTCATCTACCTGTTTGGTCACCTTCTCAAAGAACTCAATAAGGTTTGTGAGGCATGACCTTCCCTTCACAAAACCGTGCTGACTATCCCTAATCAATTTATTCTTTTCTAGATGATTATAAATCCTATCTGTTATAATCCTTTCCAACACTTTACCCACAAACGAAGTCAGGCTAACCCTAACTTCAACCCCAACATTAACTGTACCCGTGACCCTGACCTTATGAATCTTGACCTTGACACCTAACCTTGCCCAGTTTCTGTGGTATGAGTTCCAGCTCCACATTCAGGTTCCAGCCGAGTCACTGTGTAGCTGCTCTCGTTTAGAAGAGTAGGAGGTGATTTGGATGAGCTACATAAGATCCTGAGGAGATTGTGACAGGGTGGGTGTGGAAATGGTGTTTCCTTTTGTGGGAGGTTTGAAAACAAAGGATCACTGTTTAAAAAGGAGTTGAATTGAAGAGAGAGAGCAGGAGAATTTTTGAGGCGTATAATGTTGAGGTGGATGTGATGCTCCTGAACAAGCACCTGGACCAAATGGAAGCTGCAAACTCGCAAATGGCGTGGAATCCCAGTTCCTCGGCTGATTTTGCAAACATTCCAGAACTCCTGGGTACTCCATCTCCATCAAGCGTTGAAGGTGCCTCGGAATCTGAGATGGAGACAGCAATCTCGCTGCCTGAAGAGGAGAATGAATTTCTTCCGAGACACTCTGGGCACTAGAGGTGAGTTACTGTGTGTTACATACACGGCCCATACCCAATGCAGAGTTGGAGGAACCTAACCCGGTGCTGAAACATCCCGGGAGGAGCTACAGGAAAAAAAAACTGGTCCATGATCTCAGACTCAGACGGGGAGGAACGTACTGACTGTAACGAGGTCAGCCTGGTGGACCTCATGGAATAGGAGTTCCCTGATTGGGGCTGTTAACCTGGTCCAATCAGGGAGCCCTGGCTGACAGATAGAAACAGGAGTGTGAGCAGTTCTGGTCACGCTGGGAGCTGGCTCTGAAGAAGTTGGATCTGTGTCAAGGACTCTCCCTGTGTAAATAAAGGGTGACTTGGTGATGGGATACTGGCCTCTGGGGAGTTACTTTGTTCCTTATTTCTGAAGTATTTCAATTCTTTGCAGAAAACATAG
>NC_081379.1:1292890-1300390 GCF_030684315.1 Stegostoma tigrinum | reverse complement strand
GAGGCTTGGACACTCTAATTGATCACTTTCTGCAGCAAACTCCTTGTAGTCTTTTATTTTTGGAAAGGTCTTACCCAGCTGCCAAGCATGCAGGAGATTTGTCAGTGACATCAGCGTTTACAATCTCACTCTAATCGACACACAACGTTGAACACAGTGCAGTGTTTGTCTAAGCGCATTCCACAGGAAGTATTAGATCATATGGTATTGTGGAAACATCACTGGATTAGTCATCTCATACCATAGACTAATGCTCTACAGCCATGGGTTTGATCTCACCAGACAGCTGAGGGTGAAATTTTAATTTAAGAAGCATCTTGAGTAAAAAAGCTGACTTAATGATGATCATGAAACCACTACCACGTTTAATTTAAAATAAACCATACCTGGTTCACGAATGTCCTTCAGAGAAGGAAATTTGCCAACCTTATCTGATTTGACCTCCATGTGGCTCCAGACCCACAGCAATGGGGTTTGACTCTGAAATGTGAGAGATGGACATTAAATCCCAGACTTTTTCTGTTTAACATGGTGCTATCTCACTGAAACACAATGTTGCAGATTCAAAGCACAAAGAAAATTACAGCACAGGAACAGGCCCTTTGGCCCTCCGAGCCTGCGCCGATCAAGATCCTCTGTCTAACCTGCTGCCTATTTTCCAAGGATCTGTGTCCCTCTGCTCCCTGCCCATTCATGTACCTGTTTAGATCCATCTTAAATGATACTATCGTGCCCACCTCTGCCACATCCGCTGGCAAAGCATTCCAGGCCCCCTCCACCCTCTGCGTAAAGAACTTTCCACGCATATCTCCCTTAAACCTGTCCCCTCTGACCTTGAAATCGTGACCCCTAGTAACTGAGTCCCCCACTCTGGGAAAAAGCTTCTTGCTATCCATCCTGTCAATACTTCTTATGATTTTGCATACCTCAATCAGGTCCCCCCTCAACTCTGTCTTTCTAATGTAAATAATCCTAATCTACTCAACCTCTCTTCATAGCTAGCACCCTCCATGCCAGGCAACATCCTGGTGAACCTCCACTGCACCCTCTCCAACGCATCCACATCCTTTTGGTAATCTGGTGACCAGAACTGTACACAGTACTCTAAATGTGGCCGAACCAAAGTCTTATACAACTGCAACATGATCTGCCAACTCTTGTACTCAATACCCTGCCCAATGAAGGAAAGCATACCGTATGCCTTCTGGACCACCCTATTGACCTGCGTTGTCACCTTCAGGGAACAATGGACCTGAACACCCAGATCTCTCTGTTCATCAATTTTCCCCAGGTCTTTTCCATTTACTGTGTAGTTCACTCTTGAATTTGATCGTCCAAAATGCATCACCTCGCATTTGCCCGGATTGAACTCCATTTGCCATTTTTCTGCCCAACTCTCCAGTCTATCTATATTCTGCTGTAATCTCTGGCAGTCCCCTTCACTATCTGCTACTCCACCAATCTTAGTGTCATCAGCAAACTTGCTGATCAGACCACCTACACCTTCCTCCAAATCATTTACATATATCACAAACAACAGTGGTCCCAGCACAGATCCCTGTGGAACATCACTGGTCACAGGTCTCCAATTTGAGAAACTCCCTTCTACTACAACTCTCTGTCTCCTGTTGCCCAGCCAGTTGTTTATCCGTCTACCTAGCACACCCTGGACCCTGTGCGACTTCACTTTCTCCATCAGCCTGCCATGGGGAACCTTATCAAATGCCTTACTGAAGTCGATGTATATGACGTCTACAGCCCTTCCCTCATCAATCAACTTTGTCACTTCCTCAAAGAATTTTATCAAGTTGGTAAGACATGACCTTCCCTGCACAAAACCATGTTGCCTATCACTGATAAATCCATTTTTTTCCAAATGGGAATAGATCCTGTCCCTCAGTAGCTTCTCCAGCTGCTTCCCCTCCACTGACGTCAGGCTCACCGGTCGATAATTACCTGGATTATCCTTGCTGCCCTTCTTAAACAAGGGGACAACATTAGCAAGTCTCCAGTCCTCCAGGACCTCACCTGTGCTCAAGGATGCTGCAAAGATATCTGTTAAGGCCCCAGCTATTTCCCCTCTCACCTCCCTCAGCAACCTGATCCCATCTGAACCTGGCGACTTGTCCACCCTCATGCCTTTTAGAATATCCAACACTTTCCCCTCCTTATGCCGACTTGACCTAGAGTAATCAAACATCTATGCCTAACCTCAGTATCCATCATGTCCCTCTCTTCTGTGATTACCGATGCAAAGTACTCATTAAGAATCTCACTCATTATCTCTGACTCCTGGCATAAAGTCCCTCCTTTGTCCTTGAATGATTCATCTTGAACAATAAAAAAAATTAATTACAGAAAAGCAATTAAGATAAAATGGAATAAACAAAACTATCTGCATAGAATGAAAGTTTAAAGATTTTGAAAATTTTGATAATTCTATTAATCCCAATAGCACTCCTTTACTATTCACATACCAGAGAGAATTCCCTCCTTTATCACATCTACGGGACTTAACATAAGCGTAGCTTAAATTCTCCATCTTAATAGCATGATAGCCTTTTCTTTGCATCTTCATACAAATGAGCTTAGACATTCCCAGCTTCAAATAGCTCTTTCAGGGTTTTAGCCAAACACTTCTGGTTCTGGATGTAAGTTTGCTTGCTGAGCTGGAAGGTTCGTTTTCAGACGTTTCGTCACCATTCTTGGTAACATCATCAGTGAGCCTCCAATGAAGCGCTGGTGTTATGTCCCGCTTTCTATTTATCTGTTTAGGTTTCCTTGGGTTGGTGATGTCATTTCCCGCGTTGGTGATGTCATTTCCTATTCTTTTCTTCAGAGGGTGGTAGATGGACTCCAAATCAATGTGTTTGTTGATGGAGTTCCGGTTGGAATGCCATGCTTTTAGGAATTCTGTATAAATAAAACTCTATTAACTTCCAAGATGTCTTTTTGTTAGACCATGATTTGAAATAATTCACGATGGCTGTGGAAATACTTACACATTAATAATTAAATCCATTTACATACATAGACCTATAATGAGGAATTTCTGATGAAGAGTCACCAGACTTGAAGCATTAATTCTGCTTTCTTCCTACAATTACTGCCAGACCTGTTGAGTTTCTCCAACAATTTCTGTTTTCATTACATATGCCACTGGTTCAGCGTACAAACTCTAAAATTTATGCAAGGAAACTAAAACTCTTCACAGAATTCTACGTGTGGTTTAATTAGTGCCTCGTATAGTTTTAACAAGACCTCTCTATTTTACTACTCTCTTCCCTTTGAAATAAAGCCCAACTGCCCACTTGCCTTCTCAATTCCCCACTGCATTTGAACGCCAGCTTTCTGTGATTTGTGCATGTGGACTCCCAAGTCAGTCTGTTTCTGCTGTCATTCTCCATTTAAATACTACACAACCCCTCCATTCTACCTGCAAATGGCACTGTGGCTTCCTTACAGCGCCAGGAACCCAGGTTCAGTGCTACCCTTGGCTGTCTGTGTGGAGTTTGTACATTCCCCCCATGTCTGTGTGGGTTTGCTCCAGTTCCCTCCCTCAGTCTAAAGATGTGCAGGCTAGGGTGGATGGGCCGTCCTTAATTGCCTGTAAGTGTTCAGGGATGAGTAGATTAGGGGGATGGGTCTGGGTGGGATGCCCTGAGTGTTAGTGTGAGCTTGTTGGGCTAAAGGACTCTGTTTGCACACTCTAGGGAGTCTATGAAAAGTTCTTATTTTCCCACATTATATTTGATCTGACCATTCACTGTACCTGTGTGTATTTCACCGCACATGCTTTGTAGCATCCTTAATACGTGCCTTCCCAACAAATTTGGTGTCACCTAGAAACTTGATGAGAGTATATTCATTTTCCTCACTCAAGTCATTATTACGTACTGCGAATAACTGTGGCCCCAGCATCAATCCCTGTGGCACCCTACTAATTACAGGGTACCATGCTGAAATGGCCACCTTAACACAACTTTGCCTTCTTTTGGTTAGACAACCCTCTATCCATGCTAAATATACAAACCCCAATACTATGAGCTCTTATCTTATTAAGTAGCTTAATGTACGGTACCTTAGCAAACAATTTCTGAAAATCCAAATATATAACCCTAACTGTTTCCCCTTTATCTATCCTGCTTGTTATCTCCTCAAAACATTCTAGTAAATTTGTCAGGCATGATTTCCTGTTTATGAAGTCATGCTGACTCTGCTGATCATATTATGCATTTCTGAAAATTCTGATATTATATCCTTTGAAGTAGAATCTAACATTTTGCAGTGTTGAGTGAAGTGGCCTGTAGTTGTTGTCTTGATCTTATTTTGAAAATGGGTTTTAATTGACAGATCTCTGGGATTTTTCTGGGCTGTAAGCATTCCTGGAAGCACGTCCACTGTCTCTGTACTTACTTTCTTTAATATCCTAGGATGCCCCTATCAGGTCCAAGGATATATCGATGTTTAGCCTCATAGTTTCCCAAGCACAGTTTCTCGAGTGATAGTAAATGTATTTATTTCTTACCCAACTCGTGTCCCTTGATTATTTAGTAATTTTGGAATACTGTGAAAACTGGTACAAAGTATTCATGGAATTCCTCTGTCATTTCCTGGTTTCCCCCTTGTTATCTCCTTATTCTCATTCTCTAAGGAGCCTATCTTCACTTTGGCTTCTCGCTTCCTTTTTATATATTTAAAGAAGCTCTTGCTGTTCTTTTTTTATATTACTTACGAGTTTACCCTCAAAATTCATTTTTTATTTCTGTTTGATCATTTTCTGCTCCTTTTTAACACTTTCCCAACACTATCATCCCACTGTTCTTTTTCTTGTTGCGTATTTCAGCAGGTGATAGATGATTTGAGCTCATCACGATTTGGTTCTGTTTAAGTTGTGACCTGGTCGTGCACAATGAGCCGAAAGGCTGTTCCATCTCAGGGTACACTTAAAGGCCAAAGATGGGATGAAATTACAATATTGGCAGGAATTGAGAATCAAAGGCTTGGCAATAGAATGACTGAAATAATGACCTAATAGTCCACAAGTAGGTGCAGAAAATAATCAAGAAACCTACTGGAATGCTGGTGCCCTCTTGGGGCACAGTGACAGTGTCCCTACCTCTGGGCTGGGAGGCAAGTGTCATAAACCCACTTGCTCCAGAGGTATGTAATAACATCTCTGAATAGATTGATTAGAAAAATAGGTTAAATGTAAAGAAATAGACTGCTGGCCTTTACATCTGGAGGAGCAGAGTACAAAGATGCAGATGTTATGCTGCAGTTACACAAAACCCTGCTTTGACCCCACTGAGAGCAGACTTTGGGCATCATGCTATGGGAAGGGTAGATTGGCCTTGGAGGGAGTACAATGTAGGCTAACAAGAGTGGGTTTCAGGGGTTAAGTTATGGGTAGAGACTGTACAAATTAGGCCAGTTTTCTCTCCAGTTTAGAAGGTGATAGTGCGATCTGGTCAAAGTCTTCAAGATATTAACAGGAAAAATCACCGTTTGCAACCACTCACTAATGACAGTGATTATCCACCCAAGTAAACATTCTGTCACTGCCCGTGGCCTCAGTGGCTTATTTAGCTCCAACAACTCTGACCACACCATTTGGCAGACATTTCTGGCAAATGGAACTAGTCCTTAACCTTGAGATTATTGGCATTCCTTTCTCCAGTTCCTTTTCCATACTTCGTCTTGCTGCTGGGTGTTCTCAAAAGAATTGTCTCCCTTCACAAAGCGGTTTCCCCCGAGCCAGTTTCTTCTGAACAGAGGTCCTCCCACGCATTGACGCCCGTGTTGTATTCTTCAGGGAAGCCTTCAGGAGGACTTCGAAACTCTCATTCAACTACCTTCCTGGAGCTGGGCCAAGAAGATTCCGAGGTGGAAAAGCCACTGTTTGTGGATTCTAGAAGCAGGGAGAATTAGGGTCGGTCCATGCAGGAGAGACGTTAGGAAACACTTCAACACACAAAGGGTTGGGAGAGCTTTGGCACTCTCTTCCACAAGCGGCAATGGTTGCAGGATCAGTCGTTAATTTTAAATCTGAGACAGATACATTTTTGTTAAACAATGATATTAAGGGATATCGGCCACAGGCAGAGGGACGGATTTAACCCTCAGACCAGACCCAATCTCATTAAATAGTAGAACAGGCTCGAGGGGGTCAATGGCCTACTCCTGTTCCTATGCTATTGGTCAGATGAGTCTAAAAGGAATCTATACTGTGGGAAACATTTATGAGAGCATTTTGGTAGCATAGAACGCTCAGTCCTTGCCACAAGGGAGTATGTGAAATGTCCTTATTGCAAGGCAGTGTCCAGACTGACATAAACTCATCAACATGATTCTCATCACAAAGAAACTAAATGTCTTGGAATGTCAGAGAGTTCAAGTTTCTGTCAATAGTTAGCATCAAATTAAATTTGCATTGAAAAAGAAAGCGTCTCCATTTAATGTGTAAAAGGAACAATTTGGATGATATGCAAATATTACATTGGTTCAGAACAATTCATTTTATATTTGATAAGAAAACACAAAGTCTTCCATCTCAGGAGGAGACCATTCAGCTGCTCATGTCTTTACTGGCCATAGAAAGAGCTTTCAAATCATTCCCAAACTGTGATGTCCCCCATGGCCAGGTTTCCCTCCATCAGGTATTTATCCAATTCCTGCTGAAACGCCCTCCAATGACATTTCAGGCCGTACACCCAACTTCTTAAATTTGCCAGTTTTAAAAACACCATTCTCTGCATCTCCCGTTTGCTTCTTTTACCCACAATCATCAACCTGATTCCCTGTTACCAACCATTCCCCCTATTTACTCTAACAAATAGGCTTCCCAATGGGGTGTGAATTTACACTCAGTGTTAGGGAGGGGTCTCAGGGAGATGGTTCACACTATTCCAAGTATAAAACAACCATAAACAGGCTTGTGCTGGTATTGTTCTCTGCATAAGAAACCTATTTTAATTACACTCTCTGCTCCCTTTGATATCCCACACAAACTGATCCCACTCTCCCCCTTCTCTCCCCCTCCTTTAATATCCCACCCAGTCTAATCCCACTCACTCCCCTCACTCCCCCTCCTTTTAATATCCCGTCCAGTCTAATCCCATTCTCCCCCCTCACCCCCTGCTCCTTTCAATATCCCGCCCAGTCTAACCCCACTCTCCCTCCTCACTCCCCCTTCCCTTTAATATCCCACCCAGTCTAACCCCACTCTCCCTCCTCACTCCCCCTTCCCTTTAATATCCCACCCATTCTGATCTCACTCTCCCCTCACTCATAGAACCCTTTCTTTGTTTCAAGCAAGTATCTCTTTCCGTGTTATAAGTATCCTGTTCTGTGCCATTTCCACATTCAAACCATCTTCTATGTAAAGACATTTTTATCTCAACACCCTTTAATTTATTTGGCCATTATTTTGTTTAAACTTTCATCAGCTTGTCAATGATTGGTGTTTCAATCTGTCAGTATTTCTTTTGTCACTGAGTA